>NC_051426.1:20906575-20908590 GCF_015228065.2 Penaeus monodon
ATCTTCACATTGATTGAGTATTTCAAATTTGTTTGACACTGTAATTATGTAATTGTTATCAAGAGTTTTGTAGTCCAGCTTTAGAGGTGGTGTTGGACGCTCCATCTTTTTGAGTCTTATTTAAAGTCGATAGTTAGTAGTTGGTGGTCACTGTTGCAGTCTGCACCAGGCCTTGTCTTGGCATTTTTTATGCAACTTTTCCATTTTTGGTTCAGCACAATGTAGTCAATTTGGTTGCGTGTTCTTTTGTCTGGTGAAAACCACGTGTACAAGTGTCTTGGGTGGTGTTGGAACAATGTATTGGCTATAACTAGATTATTTGAACTACAGAATTCAATAAAATCTTTACCTCTTTCATTTATATCTCCAAGGCCGAATTTTCCACAGGTGTCATTTTTTAGATAATTTTTGCCTACTTTAGCGTTGAGGTCTCCCATGATCATTTTTATATCTCTGTTAGGGATTGTGTCTAAAATATCTTGGAGAGAGTTATAAAAATTTTCCATTTCTTCATCACTTGCAATATTGGTTGGTGCGTAGCATTGTATAATACTAATGTTATGAGGTTTTGCTTGTATTCTGACTTTTAAAATGCGATCTTTTATTGGGCTGTACCCAATTAGTGCATTTGCAGTTTTTTTCGTGAGAATCAAAGCAACTCCGTGACTATAATTTCCTTTTTCTTTTCCAGAAAAAAAAACTGTCTTGTTTTCTTTAGTTTTGAAACTTCCATTACTTTTCCAATTGGTTTCACTTATTCCTAGTATTTGAATGTTGTATCTATCCATTTCGTTACAGACAATATGTAATTTACCCATCTCTTTTATTTTCCTTACGTTCCCCGTTCCGATTTTAAATGTGTTTCTTAATTGGACATGTTTTCTTTATCTTCTTTTCTTCCAGATGCATGTTTAACATTGTCAGCCTGGTTGCCCACTGAATAACGCGCCCCTTGATAATCCACGCGACGGGCGATGTGGTATGAATTATCATTTCTGTATTTAATCATTGGTGTAGAGGTTTGTCAGGAGAAAATAAAAGTTGAGTGGAATCCCCCAGGCTCCTTCTCAACTCGCAGTCTCCAACTAACTAGGAGGAACTATCTCTGCCGCTTTAAAACAGTTACACTGTAATACGGCCGACATATTATTTGGTGAAACCAGTAATCAGTAGAACTGAAGGTGTTTTCACCAGATATCCACTGCCCTGCTGCCGACAGTTTCACCGCAACCCTGGTATAGGGAGCTAATAGGGTGCTATCCTTGTTCAAGGGAACCCCAGGGTGCAGTTTATTGTCTTACCCAGGACATTTCATAATATATATATATATATATATATATATATATATGTATATATATATGTATATATATATTATATATACATATACATATACATATACATATATATATATATATTTATATATATATATATATATATAATATTATATTATCTACATATATTTTTTATGTACATTATATATACATATTATATGATATATATATATATTATATTTATATATTATATATATATCTATATATATAATATATAATATATATATATATATATATATATATATACACACACACACATGTATGTGTGTGTGTGTGTGTGTATACATAATCTATTGAAAAATAACTAAAGCTGTGATCTTCTTGATTCATTGTATTCTACAATACTGACAAACAATAAGGAAGTAGATCAATTTAAAAGATACATAAGTATAGATTACAATAAAAGGTGGATAAGGGAGAATGGAAGAGAGGGAGAGGAAATGGAGAAAAGGGAGAGGAGGAAGAGGGGGAGAGGGAGAGGGGGAAGAAGGAAAAGGAGCACAAGATGAGAGGGGGGTGAGAGAGGTGAAGAGGTTAGAGGGGATAGAGGGGGAGAGGAGGAGTGGGAGGGGGGGAAGGAGGAAAATGGATCCCGTCAATAAGACTGAATTTCCCAAGGATGTTCCCTGGATTTCCCCCTGAGAAGCGCCGTAATGAGGGGGGGGGACGAAAACCAAGGAACTG
>NC_051426.1:20911190-20928690 GCF_015228065.2 Penaeus monodon
TATATATATATATATATATATATATATATATATATATATATATATATATATATATTTTTTTTTTTTTTTTTTTTTTTTTTTTTTTTTTTTTTTTTAACGGTAGGTTCATGTTTGAGCCGCCGTAGTCACATGATACTTAATTGTAGTTTTCAGGTTGTGATGATCTTGGAGTGAGTACGTAGTAGGGTCCCCAGTTCCTTTCCACGGAGACTGCCGGTGTCACCTTTTAGGTAATCATTCTCTCTATTTTATCCGGGCTTGGGACCAGCACTGACTTAGGCTGGCTTGCCCACCCAGTGGCCAGGCAGGCAATCGAGGTGAAGTTCCTTGCCCAAGGGAACAACACGCCGGCCGGTGACTCGAACCCTCGAACTCAGATCGCCGTCGCGACAGTCCCGAGTCCGATGCTCTAACCACTCTACCACCGCGGCCTTATATATATATATATATATATATATATATATATATATATATATATATATATATATATATATGTATATGTATATATATATATATATATATATATATATATATAATATATATATATATCATCAATAACGGTATGCTCATGTTTGAGCAGCCGTGGACCTCTCTAAACTCGATCTTACGCTTTTCTTTCCACTTGTACCATCGACAGCCCACAAATATCTTTGATGTTGTCGCTCAGTCTTGTCTTCGGTTTGCCTCTTCCTCTGTTTCCTATCACCATCCCTGTCAGCAAGTTTTTCTCAATACTTTTACTTCTCATCACATGACCAATAAACTTTAATTTCCTCCTGTTCAAGATGTCCAACAGCCGGTCTTTACAATTTATTTTTCTCAGCACTTCATCATTCGTCTTCTTCTCTGTCCAGCTAATACGCAGTACTCGTCTGTAACACCACATTTCAAAACTATTGATTTTTTTCTTGTCTATCTACTTCAGCACCCAACACTCAGAACCATATGATGCAATATGGAAAACTAATGTGTTCAATAACCTCAGCTTTGTCCGTAAGGTAATGCTTTGGTCTTTCCAGATGTTATTGAGAGCAATTGTGGCATTTTTGGCAATGGCAATTCTTCTTTTTATCTCCGGTGAATCATCATATGTATTAGTTAAAACAGCTCCAAGATAAGTGAACTCTTTCACATTTTCCACAATCATTCCATTGATTGTCACATGTTCATCATTGTTCATTGCCGGTTATCTTTGAATCTTCAGGATTTAGTTTTTCTTGTATTAAAAACAACCCCACCCTTTTGCTTGTTCTCTAACTTTATCTAGGTTTTTTGGGTTTCGTGATACGTGGCAATCAAAACATATCATCGGGTCCCTTAGATTTGATATTTTTCCCCTCCAACATCTACAGTCCTTCAAAATTCTCTAGAGCACCTCTCAAAATTTGTTTCAGAATTATTTTAAAAAGGGTGCAGAAAAAAAAGAAACCCTTCGCCCTGTTGACTTAAAACCATTCTGTTAACCCAAAGTGGTTTACGCTGTTGTTGGTCTTCTTTCTTTTTTTTACGGTAGGTTATATTGAGCCGCCGTGGGTCGCAGAATTTAATTGTAGTTTAGTTGTAATGCTCTTGGGATGAGTATGTGGTGGGGCCCCCATTTCCTTTTCCAGGGAAGTCCCGGGGTGTTACCTCTTTGGAAATCTTTCTCTTTTTTTATCCGGGCTTGGGCCCAGCACTGATTTGGCGGCTGGCCCCATTTGGCTGGTAGGCAATCAAGGGAAGTTCCTTCCCCAAAGGGGGAAAAAAAAACGCCCCGGCCTTGCTCAACCCCTTTTAACTAGATTCCCTTTCTAAAGTCCGACGCTTAAACCTTTCGGCCACCGGGCCTTGACATAAATGGGCTTATTTTTTTTTCGGCATTTAGAGGGGGCCCATTACCTTCCGCCGGTGTTTTTTTTTTTTTTTTTTTTTTTTATCGGTCACATCTCTTTTCCCCGGAAATGACTGGGCTGGTTTGGCCCCCCCAAGTAAATTTCCTTCCCCAAGGGGAACAACGCGGTTGTTGGTCATACATAGCTTTATAGTTGGATGAGGGTTTTTGGAAATTCATATTTTCATGTTTTTCCAGAGGAACGTGAAAAAACTTTTATAAAAAGCTTTCACGTAATCGTGAAACCAGGTATAGGCTTTTATTTTCTCTGTTTTTCCCTTATGATAAAATTTTTAGATTTAGAATCGGGTTTTGGGTACCTTTTCCAGGGCGAACCCGTTTTGTTCGTCGCAATTTCCTCTTTTAACTTAACTTCATTCTTTCAGCAATAATTTTCAAAAAAATTTTTGCTGCTTGAATTTTTTTAATGCAATTGTCCTTTATTTTTTGCTTGGGGAGGCATCCCCTTTTTTTGGGTGGAGTAAAAGATGTTTTTTACCCAGTTTCTGGCCACTTTTTTTTCCCATATTTTTACGTTTTGTAATAAAAGTATTTACTTTTTCCCCAGCTTTCTCTTTAGTTTTTGTGTTTTTTTCTTTTCCCGGGCTTTGTTATTTTTTATTTTTTTATGGTTTTTAAAAACTTCGTCTAGCAGTGGCGGGGCATTTTCGTTGTCTTTGTTTTGATTAATGTTGTTTTTAAATTTTTTATTTTTTTGAAATTTGGAAAACAATATTGATTCAATCTATCTTTTGACTTCTTTCCATCACATAAAAAAAAAAGCCTCTTCAGTTTTTTAGGTCCTTGTAGTTTAAAATTTTGTGTGTGTTTTCCCCTTTGGTAGGTTTTTTAGTTGTTTTTGATAAAAACAGTTTCATTTCCTGGCAATGTTTTTTAAAATTTTTCCTTATCTTTCGCAATAATCTTTTTTTTTTTTGATTTTGTTTTTGTAAATATTTTTTAAACGGATTTTTTGCCCCCTTTGATTAGGCATTTTTTGTTTCAATTCCTTGGGTTTTTTTTCAGTTTCCCGGGGGGAAATTTTGTCTTTTTTTTTTTTGGCATAGTTTTTTTAAGCACCTCAGCAGTTCTTTTTTTTTTCCCCCAACTATTGGTGTTTTTCATCTTCACATTGATTTATATTTTAATTTGTTTACACTGTAATTTGTAATTTTTATCAAGAGTTTTGTTCGACCTTAGAGGGGGGGGGACGCCCATCTTTTTGAGTCTTATTTGAAAACGAAGTTAGTAGTTGGTGGTCACTGTTTTCAGTCGGCCAGGGCTGTTAGGATTTTTTTTGCAACTTTCCTTTTTGGTTGCACAATGTAGCAATTGGTTTTCGGTTCTTTTGTTGGTGAAAAACCAAGGTACAAGTGTCGATGGTTGGAACAATGTTTGACTATAACAGATTTTTTGTTCGAATTAATAAATCTTACCCTTCATTTACTCCCAAAGGCCGAATTTTCCCCAGGTGTAATTTTTTAGAAATTTTTCACTTTGGCGTAGGTCTGCCTGACATTTTACATTTGTTGGGAGTGTCAAAATATCTTGGGGAGTTATAAAAAAATTTCCATTCTTTATCATGCAATGTTTGGGTTTGGGCGTAGCTGTATGAACTAATGTTTTTAGGTTTTTCTTTTATTTGACTTTTAAACATCATTTTTTTGGGGTGTAACCCAAAATTTTGCTTTTCAGTTTTTTTTCGTGAGAACATGCAATCCCGGGCTATAATTTTCCTTTTCTTTTCCCGAAAAAGAACTTTTTTGTTTCTTTTGTTTTGAAACTTCCCTTACTTTTTCCAAATTTGGTCTCATATTCCTAGTATTTTAATGGATCTATCCATTCGTTACAGAAGATGAATTCCCCTCTCTTTTATTTCCTTTCGCCCCGTTCCCATTTTTAATTGGTTTTTTAATTTTGGGCATTTTTTTTTATTTCTTTTTCTTCCCAAAAATTTTAATTTTCACCGGTTTCCCAAGAAAAACGCGCCCCCTTTATAAAACCCCCGCCGGGCGATTTTTTAATTATCTTTCGTATTAATCATTGGTGTACCGTAAAAAAAAAAAAAAAAAAAAAAAAAAAAAGGTTTGTAGGGGAAAATAAAAAGTTGAGTGGAATCCCCCGGCCCTTCTCAACCGCAGTCCAACTAAAAAGGAGGAACTATCTCGCGCTTTAAAACAGTTTTCACTGTAATACGGGGCCGACATTTTTTGGTGAAAAACCCTAATCAGTAAACTGAAGGGGTTTTTTCCCCAATATCCACCGGGCCCCCGCCGACAATTTCACGCAACCCCGGGATAGGGAGCTAAAGGGTGCTTCCTGTTTTAAGGGGAACCCGGGTGCAGTTTATGTTTACCCCGGGGCATTTTTTTATTTATATACAATATTATATATTTTATATATTTTAAAATTTTTTTAAATTAAAATATCCTTTTTTTTTTTTTTTTTTTTTTTTTCGGTAGGTTTTAGTTTGAGCCCCCGTGGGCACAGCATGATACCTAATTTTAGTTTTCATTTTTGATGCTCTTGGGAGTGAGATGGAGGGTCCCCAGTTCCCTTTTCCCTGGAGAGTGACGGGGTTTCCTTTTTGGTAATTTTTCTCTCTATTTATCCGGCTTGGGCCCGCCCGACTTGGGCTGGTGCCCCCCCGGGCCCGTACGCAAACGAGGTGAAACCTTTCTAAAAGGGAAAAAACGCGCCGGGGGTGGGCCGAACCCCCGAACTCGATGCCGTGGGGCAGTCTTTTAGCCCCTGTCTAACTGCTCGGCCCCAGCGGCCTTATATATATTATATTTATAAATATAAAAAAATTATATATATATATTTAAATAATAAAAGGTGCTCAGCGAGCAGCCCTGGTCCCCACCATTCGCCACTAAACCCATCTTAGCTTTTCTTTCCATATCCTCGCGCCCGCAAATTTTTGATATTTTCGCTCAGTCTTGCTTCGGGTTTGCCTTCCCCCGTTTCCCATCACCATCCCCGTCAGAAGTTTTTCCAATACTTTTACTTTTCTTACTACCCAATAAAAATTTAAATTTCCTCTTGTTTTAAAATGATAATTATTAAAATATATAAAATTTTTAATATTAATTTTAATATTAAAATATATTTCTTCTTTTAACGGTAGGTTCATGTCTGAGCCGCCGTGGTCACAGCATGATACTCAATTGTAGTTTTCATGTTGTGATGCTCTTGGAGTGAGTACATGGTAGGGTCCCCAGTTCCTTTCCACGGAGAGTGCCGGTGGTACCTTTTAGGTAATCATTCTCTCTATTTATCCGGGCTTGGGACCAGCACTGACTTGGGCCGGCTTGGCCACCCAGTGTGTGTGTGTGCACACACACACACACACACACACACACACACACACACACACACACACACACACACACAAATATATATATATATATATATATATATATATATATATATATATACACACAAATATTATATATATATATATATATATATATATATACACAAATATATATATATATACATATATATATATATATATATATATTTTATATATAAGATATAATATATATATATATCATCATCATTTAACGGTAGGTTCATGTCTGAGCCGCCGTGGTCACAGCATGATACTCAATTGCAGTTTTCACGTTGTGATGCTCTTGGAGTGAGTACGTGGTAGGGTCCCCAGTTCCTTTCCACGGAGAGTGCCGGTGTTACCTTTTTTAGGTAATCATTCTCTCTTTATTTATCCGGGCTTGGGACCAGCACTGGACTTGAGCTGGCTTGGCCACCCAGTGGCTAGGCAGGCAATCGAAGTGAAGTTCCTTGCCCAAGGGAACAACGCGCCGGCCGGTGACTCGAACTCTCGAACTCAGATTGCCGTCGTGACAGTCTTGAGTCCGATGCTCTAAACCATTCGGCCACCGCGGCCTTGACGACATGGGCTTCCATGATTTTCTTGCAATTTAGAGCGGTGGTTTGCCATGCCTTCCGCCCGGTGTTTTTTTTTTTTTTTTTTTTTTTTTTTTTTTTTCCCAGTCCCCATCTTTTAAAACCGGCAGATTGGGCGATTTGGCCCCAGGGCTAGGAAAGGCATCGAGGTGAATTTCCTTGCCAAGGGAAAAAAGGGCGGTCGGGACTCAACCCTTGAACCTTTTTTCCGTCGTGAAGTCTTGAGGGACGCTTCCCCATTGGGCCACCGGGGCCCCCCATATATATTAAAATTTTAATATAATATATATAATATATAAAAATTATATATTAAGTATATATAATATTTTAAACTAAACCCCCTACACGCCAACAAACCACACCACACAAACACCCCCTTATTAAAAATATATATATAATATATATTATATAATATATATATATATATATAATATATTCCTACTCACTAAGCAAAAGCAAACACACACACAACCACACCAAAATATCACCAATAGGGTTTTATGCTTTTTTTTGAGCAGCCGTGGACCTTCCACCACCCTTCCCCAAAATAAACCGATCTTCGTTTTTCTTTCCCCGGGGACCATCGACAGCCGAAATATCTTTGATATTTCGTCGTCTGTCTTTGGTTTCCCTCTCCTCGGTTTTTACACATCCCGTCAGCAAGGTCTTTCTAAACTTTTTTCTCATCACATGACCAATAAATTTTAATTTTTCCTTTTCAAAAATGCCCCAACAGCCGGCCTTTACAATATTTTTCTCAGCATTTTCATCTTTCGTCTTTTCTCTGTCCACCCAATACGCAGATCGTCTGTAACCCCAATTTCAAAACTTTTGATCTTTTTCTGTTATTTCTTCGCACCAACATCAAACCATATATGCAATTGGAAAATAATGAGTTCATAACCCAGCTTTTTCCGTAAGGAATGCTTTTGGGTTTTCCAGATGATTGAGAGCAATTGTGGCGTTTTTGGCAATGGCAATTCTTCTTTTTATCTCCGGTGAGGTCACTCACCCACACGCACAAGCACACACCCATACATACACACACTGGCACATACACCCACACAAAGCCGTATGTGTTTATGTGTGTTTGTGTATTTGTGTGTGTGTGTATGTGGATTCATACACACTCATGTAAGCAAGCGAGCACATGCTCCCACACATGGATTTACAATCTCTGGGTTGCCTTCCTAGATACGGTAGGATATTACAAAAACATACATAAACGCACAGACACACGTGGTATCAAAGTTTTATTTATTACGACCAAAGATCACATGGAAGTCTAGGAATTTATGCTTCTATTTTTGTCGGGCACCCTGCCCATTGCAGTGTAGATGATCGTCGAGGGGTTTCAGCCGGTGAGAGGACGTGCAAGAAGGGCCCGGGGGAGGGGACGGGGGGCCCCGAGCGCCGGCGGCCTGCGCGGGCCGGGCTGTATGGCTCTCTGTGCTCTTCTGGGGGAAATCGACTTCGGCGCCCCCTTCCCCGTGAGGGCAGGCGGGGGGTCTTGGCTTCGCGCCCGCTGGACGTGGGGTCCCTCGGGAGGCCGGCTTCTGCGGGGCCTGGTCCTGCTCCTGGGGGTCCCCGCTCTGGCGGCCGGCGCCGTAGGCTTCGGCCTCGGGGTCTGGGTCACGAGCAAGGCCTACGCCGAGAAAAAATCGAATGGTGTGCATATGGGTCAGCAAGCTGCACAGGCTGAAGATGCTGGAAAAGCTGCACAGCCTGAAGATGTTGGAAATGCTGCACAGCCTGAAGATGCTGGAAATGCTGCACAGCCTGAAGATGCTGGAAATGCTTCACAGCCTGAAGATGCTGGAAATGCTTCACAGCCTGAAGATGCTGGGAAAGTTGAGGAAGCTGAAAAGGCTGCAGAGTTTTAAAGGGCTGAAAATGCTGAGCAAGCTGAATAGCCTTAAAAATGCTAGACAGGCGCAAGGGGCTGAGAACACTGCACGGGCTGAAGGAGCTGCCAAGGTATGAACAGGTTGAGCGGAACAAAGACTAGGGAAGAAGACTTCCCTTGGATGCGTCAGGAGGTTGGCGTGAAAAGAAGTGGCTGGGATTCATCGGGCATTTACTGGGTGACTTCATCGAGAGCAAGAAGGCAATTGCATCTGCTCACTACGAATGCGTTTTGAGAAAACAGTCCCCCAAAATCTCAGAAAAACGCCCTGGAAGGCTGCATCAACGCGTTCTCTTCCACCACGACAATGCACCTGCTCACGGCGCTCGGCAGACAAGCGCTGTGCTGCGTGAATTTCATTGGGAAATCATAACTGGAAACGTTTTTTTCATATTTTTTTCCACGAACTTTTTGAAGTCTCATGGACAAAGCTCGATTGGCGCAGAAGCGTAGCGCAAGCGCCATCTTCACATTTTTTCGCCCAGGCAGAACATAGGCAATAACGCTGAGGTCGAAATCGAATTTTTTTTTATGTATATATATACAAAAAAAAAATATATATATATTTATTCGCCCATAATATGGTGCATTCTGTGTAGTAGTAGAGAGAGAGATCTTTCTTTGTCGGAAATTTGAACTCTGCGCAGTGAAGCGGCGTGGTTGTCTCTCTCACAAAATTGTGAAAACCATTTTCAGCAATGCCTTCGACCCAGCGATCTTGGACTGCAAGTTCCTCGTTGTTCTTTCCCCGAAGTTCGGCAGCGCCGGCAGGGAGAACGACCTCCTGAAGTTCCGCCTGAGGGGCAGGAAAGCCAAGGCGACGCTGTCGACCTCCGAGGTGCTGCAGGGCTGTGACTTCGAGCTCCAAGTGCGAGGGCGAAAGCGTAGCAACGATCAAGTTGCAGTACACGACCCTCGCGCAAAAGCGGGAGAGGATATACCAAACAATGAACGACTGCATTGCCACCAGGAAAACGGCTGGTGGCAATGCAGTCGTTATATATAAATAAATAAATAAATAAATAAATAAATAAATAAATAAATAAATAAATAAATAAATAAATAAATAAATAAAAATAAATAAATAAATAAATAAATAAATAAATAACCTAGCCACTGGTTGGGCAAGCCAGCCCAAGTCAAGTAAATGAGTGTGTGTGTGTGTGTGTGTGTATCCATGCGTGTGGGTATGTGTGTGTGTGTGTGTGTGTGTGTATCCATGCGTGTGGGTATGTGTGTGTGTGTGTGTGTATCCATGCGTGTGGGTATGTGTGTGTGTGTGTGTGTGTATCCATGCGTGTGGGTATGTGTGTGTGTGTGTGTGTATCCATGCGTGTGGGTATGTGTGTGTGTGTGTGTGTATCCATGCGTGTGGGTATGTGTGTGTGTGTGTGTGTATCCATGCATGTGTGTGTGTGTGTGTGTTCCATGCGTGTGGGTATGTGTTTGTGTGTGTACCCATGCGTACGGGCATGTGTGTGTGTGTGCGTGTGTGTGTGTGTGTGTGTGTGTATGTGTGTGTGTGTGTATCCATGCGTGCGGGCATGTGTGTGTGTGTGTGTGTGTGTGTGTGTGTGTGTGTGTATGTGTGTGTGTGTGTATCCATGCGTGCGGGCATGTGTGTGTGTGTGTGTGTGTGGTGTGTGTGTGTGTGTGTGTGTGTGTGTGTGTGTATGTGTGTGTGTGTATCCATGCGTGTGGGCATGTGCGTGTGTGTGTGTGTCCATGCGTGTGGGCATGTGCGTGTGTGTGTGTGTGAATCCATGCGTACGGGCATGTGTGTGTGTGTGTGTGTGTGTGTGTGTGTGTGTGTGTGTGTGTGTGTGTGTGTATGTGTGTTTGTGTATCCATGCGTGTGGGCATGTGCGTGTGTGTGTCCTCGGATCTCTGGAGGAGCATAGAGGAGCATTGCCTGCGCAAGTGTTCTTCGATTTTCGTGTGACCCCTGCACATCAGGTCAGGCCAGCGGAGCTTGTAACAAAAAAAGAAAGAGAAAAAAAACTAAGCATGGTCTGATAGGCCTTTAACAATGTTCCTGTCGTTTTGGGGTTCACCTAGACTGCACAAGATTAAAGCATTAAATTATCAATATTAGATGTAAAAAGGACAACATAAAAAAAGATAAAAATGATTTCCACACTAAAAGTTGAGTAGATAAAATAAAAGTAAATAAAAACGTAAAGAAATAGGTCTTTATCTCGCCTTAATAGTAAACCCCGGGGGGGGCGGTGAAGGAAAAAAAAATTTGAAAAAGGTTTATATTCCAATAATCCCCCCAAGGCGGGTTGGAAAGCAGCGTAGCTATTTCGAGGAGAGAGGGGGATGAGGGGAAGGAGACGAGAGACAGAGGAGAGGAGAAGAGAGAGAGGAGAGGAGAGAGAGAAGAGAGGGGAGAGAGGGAGAGAGAGAGAGGAGAGAGAGAGGGGAGGAGAGAGAGAGAGAGTGAGAGAGAGAGAGGAGAGAGAGGAGAGAGAGGAGAGAGAGAGGGGAGAAGAGAGAGAGAGAGATGAGAAGAAAGAGAAAGGGAGAGGGAAAGAGAAGAAGAGAGAGAGAGAGAGAGAGAGAGAGCAGAGGGGGAGAAAAGAGAGAGAGAGAGGAGAGAGAGAGATGAGAAGAAAGAGGAAAGGGAGGAGAGAGAGAGAGAGAGAGTTAGTTTATTTTATTTTGGTTGGATTCCATTGCTACAATGGATATTTTTGGGTTTGGGACATACTGTCTGTTTGATTTTGTCACGGTGTGAGCTGGTGTGATCGGCAAACAGATCCTTGCCCCCCATGGTGCCCCCCCACAGCAGAACCTCCAGGCGAAGTTGCAACTTCTCGCGCCGGGGCGGGCGGAGCCGCCGACCCCCGATGAGAGGCCCCACGTTACCACTGTATACCGGAGGTAGGAGAGAGAGAGAGAGAGAGATGAGAAGAAAGAGAAAGGGAGAGAGGAGAGAAGGTGAAGAGAGAGAGAGAGAAAGGAGAGAGGGGGAGAGAGAGAGGAGGAAAAGAGATGAGAGAAAGAGAAAGGAGAGAAGGAGAGAGAGAGAGAGAGAGAGGGGAGGAGAGAGGAGGGGGAGAAGAGAGAGAGAGAGAAGAAGAGAGAGAGGGGAGAGATGAAAAAGAAAGAAAAGGAGGGGAGAGAGAGAGAGAGGAGAGGGAAGAGAGAGAGAGAGAGAAGAAGAGAGAGGAGAGAGAGGAGAGAGAGAGAGAGAGAGAGAGAGAGGAGAGGAGAAGAGGAGAGAGAGAGGAGAGGAGAGGAGAGAGAGAGAGAGAGAGAGTGAGAAGAGAGAGAGAGAAGAGAGAGAGGAGAGGGAGAGGAGAGAGAGAGAGAGAGAGAGAGAGAGAGAGAGAGAGAGAGAGAGAGAGAGAGGAGAGAGAGAGAGAGAAGGGAGAGAGAGAGAGAGGAGAGAGAAGGGAGAGAGAGAGAGGGAGAGAGAGAGAGAGAGAGAGAGAGAGAGAGAGAGAGAGAGAGAGAGAGAGAGAGCGGGGCGATTGTTTGTGTTGCGAACGCGAGTCTCAGCCTGGGACTGAAAGGGGCGCGGCCGCGATTTGACAAGAACTGAACTTGCAATAATGAACCATGACTCGTAAGATCTGCTCGTGCTTCAACTGAGAATACATAGGTGGGTACAACGCCGTTGGTGCCAAATCGTATCGGTCAATGCCGTTCCTTTAGAGCCATCAGCTGCGTGGAGCCTGCAGTCTGGGCAACAGCTTGCTCCTCACATTCTGTATTATTCTTTATTATTATTATTATTATTTACATATTTCTTATGTTTCTATTTACTTTTTTCTTTTAATTTTTATTTCCAAAATTTTATTTGCTATTTTTTTTTGCATGTTTCTTTGTTATGTTTGTTTTCCCTTATCTAATGCAGCATAGTTTCGCAGTCTAGTCGTCTCTCATCTCCTGAAACCCACTTTGTTTCTTCTCATCTTTTTCCTTCGGGTGGTTTTCCATTTCCTTTTATTCTTCCTTTACTTCCGTTTCCATCTTTTCTCTGAGCTTCGCCTCGCTGCATCTGCGGTGCGGCCTCCTCCCCGGGGCAGAAGAGTGACCACCAGAGGCCTCTGAGGCATTCGGAGGTCTTGTGCCACAGCGCATTGGCTTGAGAACAGCCAGGCGGGAATGTGGCGTCCCAAGTGCCGTCCTCCTTCATCTCCAGGACACTTCCCCGCACTATCATTAGGTTATTTCAAACTATTAAGGTCCACAAGTGTCCTTCCGAAAGCCGATACTGTGGCATTATTAGCTGATTTCCATCCGTCATCGTAACCGTGTTAGTGTGTGTGTGTGTGTGTGTGTGTGTGTGTGTGTGTGTGTGTGTGTGTGTGTGTGTGTGTGTGTGTGTGTGTGTGTGTGTGTGTGTGTGTGTGTGTGTGTGTGGCATGAGAGAGAGAGAGAGAGAGAGAGAGAGAGAGAGAGAGAGAGAGAGAGAGAGAGAGAGAGAGAGAGAGAGAGAGAGAGAGAGAGAGAGAGAGAGAGAGAGAGAGCAAGATAAACTGGGATATCATGAAGCGTATTCATGTTCACAAATGTACAAAAAGTATGAATGAGAATCTTCACAACACAAGAGATGTATTTGAACAGTTTCGATTATATTCTCATTCAGGGGGAGGGGTCATCTACATTTATCCGTAGCATTACACAAACACAAAATATAATTCGAGAAAGCAATTAGGTCTGTCCGTTGCTATAGCTGTCGGTCTATCATTTTATGGCCTAACGTTGCGACTATCCGTTCTGTAATGTTTGTGGTCCACTGAGAACAGAAAATTTGGTGTTATCGTCATCATCAGCATCATTACTACTAATAGTAGTAGTCGTAGTGTCAGTAGTATTATCAGCAGCAGCAGCAATGGTAGTGTTGAGGTAGTAGTAATAGCAGTAGTAGTGGTAATACCAGTAGTAGTAGCAGCAGTATTAGTAGTAAGTCTAGTAGTAATAGCCGCAGTAATATCAGTAATAGATTAGTAGCAGCAACAAAAGTGGTTGCCGTTGAAGTTGTAGTATCATTATGACTTGTATATCACAACTATCAGCACAAAAAAAAAAAAAAAAAAAAAAAAAAAAAAAAAAAAAAAAAAACACGTACTTTACAGAGACCCTGTGCCCCTACTGTATACCGCATGCAAGTCACGATGTATGTATTTTTTGTACGCATTCTACACCATTCCCAGTACATGGGTGTCGGTATTTACGTGCACAATACCGTCTGTGCGTGTCTCTGCGTGATTCCCGGCACAGTGTCACTCATAACCGAACTACAGCCATCAGACGCCTATAAATTACCTCACGATAAACAAATAAATAACTCTGTAACGAGCCATCCACGCCGTGTACAAATTAGCGAGACATATTCTTGGCGTTAACGTTTCTCCGTCACGCCAAATTGAAATCAATACCGATTTTTTTTTAAACCAGAAACATAACTGTCTTATATGTATGCCCTTTCCTGCCATGATAATTAGTCTGAACTATATTTGCCGATATGCTTTTATAACTTTTTGTTCATTTGTATATTTACTTCATACCACAAGTGAAAAGGTATTTTCCCATATATAGGAAAGGGTATCGACTGAAGAACAACATGGCGTGTTTCTTCACATAGAGGGAGATTGGAACCCATATGTCACCATTTTAATGCTTTCGACGCGGCATTTCTCATTTTCCAGTATGTACGGATAATCTGGTACCTACTTTATTTTTCGTGGGATGGAAGTATACGAGATACATGATGATGATAGAGAGAATAGCAATAACAACAACAACAATAATAATGATAATAATAATAATAATAATAATAATGATAATAATGATAGTAGTAGTAGTAGTAGTAGTAGTAATAATGAAAATAGTGATAGAAACAAATAAAATAATAATAACGACAACAATAATAAAATATTATTAGTAATAATAATAATGGTGTTAATATTACTTGTTATTGTTATCTTTATTATTATTATCATTATCATCATTATCACTATTATTATTATTATTATTATTATTTTTATTATTATTACTACTACTACTACTACTACTACTACTACTACTACTACTATTCTAATCATTATTACTATTGCTATCATTATTATTATCATTATTATAATCACTGTTACTATATTATTATTCTTATCATTATTACTATTATTATCATCATCATCATTATTATTATTATTACTATTATTATTATTATTATTATTATTATTATTATTATTATTATTATTATTATTATTATTATTATTATTATTATTATTGGGGCCGCGGTGGCCGAATGGTTAGAGCGTCGGACTGTCACGACGGCAATCTGAGTTCAAGGGTTCGAGTCACCGGCCGGCGCGTTGTTCCCTTGGGCAAGAAACTTCACCTCGAATGCCTACCTAGCCACTGGGTGGCCAAGCCAGCCCAAGTCAGTGCCGGGTAGATAGAGATGGTGACTCGATAAAAAAAAAACACCGGGGGGAAGGCAATGTCAAACCACCGCTCTAAATTGCCAAGAAAAATCATGGAAGCCCATGATCGTCAAGGCCGCGGTGGCCGAATGGTTAGAGCGTCGGACTGTCACGACGGCAATCTGAGTTCAAGGGTTCGAGTCACCGGCCGGCGCGTTGTTCCCTTGGGCAAGGAACTTCACCTCGAATGCCTACCTAGCCACTGGGTGGCCAAGCCAGCCCAAGTCAGTGCTGGTCCCAAGCCCGGATAAAATAGAGAGAATTATTACCGAAAAAGGTAACACCGGCACTCTCCGTGGAAAGGAACTGGGGACCCTACCACGTACTCACTCCAAGAGCATCACAACATGAAAACTACAATTAAGTATCATGCTGTGACCACGGCGGCTCAGACATGACCCTACCGTTAAAAGAGAAGAGAGAGATTATTATTATTATTATTATTATTATTATTATTATTATTATTATTATCATTACCATCATCATCATCATCATCATCATCATCCTTATCATTACCATTACTATTATCATTATTATTATTGTTATCATCATCAACATTATTATTATCATTACTATCAACATCATCCCGTTCATCATTATGATTATTATTATCATTACTAGAACGACTATAACGGTAATAGCGTAATGGTAATGATGATGATGAGGGAGCAATATTAAAAACAATGATGATACTGATGGTGATAAAGAAGATATTAATAACATTGGCTAATAAATTTACCACGTCAAAGAAAATGGTCGTTCTTTAAAAGGGGAAGCTATGACAAATTGAATGCTACAAATCTCTGAAAAGGAGACAGACAAACAACCAGGTAAACAGACAAACAGCCAGGTAAACAGGCAAACGTACAGACAAACAGACAAACTAGCAGGCAAGACAGGCAGACAAAGAGGCAGAAAATGGTAAACAGACTGACAGAGATGTAAACAAAGACACAGAAGGAAAATTATGAAAACTTTAAAAAAAGGATATGCATAAGAAATCAACAACTTCACCAATATTACATTTTAAAAAATCGTGCTTGGAATTTAATAAAGTTTTTAAAAACTTCTCAAGGACAGTCTGTGGATAAGCACATCATAGGAAATAATTGTAGAGAATGAAGTTACTGATAAAATGTCATTAATTAACATGGTGAAGATAATTAAGTTCGTATTAATGATAATGATGAACATAAAATACCAGTGATAACGTAATACAATATATCAAGTTGGTTATGTAAATAAGATTAAGGGGAAGATAATTACTATAATGAGAGAGAGAGAGACAGACAGACAGGCAAACAGAAGGACAAACAGACGGCCAGACAGACAGACAGACACACACACACACACACACACACACACACACACACACACACACACACACACACACACACACACACACACACACACACACACACACACACACACACAAATATGAGAAGAGAGAGAGAGAGAGAGAGAGAGAGAGAGAGAGAGAGAGAGAGAGAGAGAAGAGAGAGAGAGAGGAGAGGAGGAGAGAGAGAGAGAGAGGGAAGAGAGAGAAGATGAGAGAAGAGAGAGGAGAGAGAGGAGAGGAGAGAGAGAGAAGAGAGAGGAGAGAGAGAGAGAGAGAGAGGAGAGAGGAGAAGAGAGGAGAGAGAGAGAGAGAGAGAGAGAGAGAGAGAGTCTCAGATTGGTCATTGGTCAAATGCCGTCAATGTCACGCCCTCCTACTACCAGGGGTGACCAATAGGGCGGCGTGCCCATGGCATCGCCGCCGTACTGACCTAAGACACGCCCGCTGCGCTCATGACCCCATAGCTGACCTGGAACCGTACGCACACTCTTCCTCGAGTCGCGGCCCCGCTCGCCCGTGCCTCCCGGTGGCAACCCCGGTCTCTCCTGTACAAGCCGGCCAATTCAACCTCGGTCCACGCTACATTACCAAGAATCTCCCATCAATAAATTTACGCAACAGACCGTGCGTTTTATAAGTCCCTCACAGAGGGAGAGAGAGAGAGAGAGACAGCGCAAGAGATAGATAGATAGATAGATAGAGAGGAGGGGAGGGGGGCAGAAAGAGAGAGAGAGAGCGAGAGAGAGTATAACATATGCAGAGGTCTATTTCTGTTACCAGTGGACCCACGTGGCTGTTTTCCATGTGGATCCAAAAGTCCCAAAAGAACCATTAACTCAGCGAGGGCGTAGTCGACAATTATATCTCACTGGTGGCAGCGAGGGCCATTGCATCCTTTTGGCATGCAACACGAACACACCCCCGAAGAAAATCCACTTGACCACTACAAGACATAGAAAAAAAACACGTGAGTACACGTTTGGGCCCCATTTCTATTATTCTTTTCCCTTCCTTCTTCGCCCATATATATGTCAAGCCGTTGTTTTTTGTTGGGTAAAAAGTGCTAAACGACACCAAATGGCACGTTCTCACACTATTCTCTTGGCCTCAGATTGCATTTCCGTGTGATCGAGTATGTGGTCAACAAACATGAATATCGTTCAGTAGTTAATTAATTTCTCTCGTTTTTAGAGATTTATGTTGTTTGATCTGCAACGAATTTAACGCGTTCGTGATTTTATCTCATCACGAATATCTTTTATTTTATCTCGTTCCTCCCCTCGCCCTGACCTGACCCCGCTTTCTCTTTCGCTTGTGGTCAGGGGAGCGAGGGAAGGGTCAAGACATGACCGCTTGGTTCCCTGTAATTTGGTTGTTGTTTTGTTGTCACCTTTGGGTTTAACTTTAGCATTATTACATTGGTTTGGTGACAAGTTCTATCAGCGCTAGAACGGAGCTTGTAACGCAAATTCATAAATATTCATTATATTGAATATAGCATAGGATCTCCCCCACATCATAGTGCACAGGATTGCCCAATATTGCCCCGAGGTTGCGTAAACGCCTAATAGATGTGTGCTCCGACGTTCGAAAGGTTATTCGTTCGATCGGCAACTTTGAATCGGTGTGACCCGTGGTTATGTCCGTTAATTAATGTAGGACTAGGGTTTAAGCTAGAATCATTATTCGCTTATTAATCACACCTTTCTCACCCTCTTGATGTCGTTTGCATGTTTTGGGTATATCCCAAGCGTTTGTGTGATTCATGATAATTTAAATATCCGTAAGAAAATCGTGAGCGCCCATCACAGATACGCAGAAAAGAGCAGGTTGTTTATGGATTTTCCTGGCTCGAGTTGCTTCAGTCAATGTACAGCATTTTGGGTATAGGATACCCCCGTCAAGGATGTCTGACGTGCATAGCTAAACATGGACCTCGGCAGTTCAGATTGCTGACCCCGAGAAGATTTGCTTGTTAAATAGCTTGCGAATATTTTTTCATGTCATCATTC
>NC_051426.1:20933690-20936190 GCF_015228065.2 Penaeus monodon
TACAGTGATGACGTCACGCACGACTACGGGAATGATTTGGCGCGTGGTGGGTCGGCGGTGACGTCATGTATTGTCCCCGATTGGTTAATAGCTAATGACGTCATGTATTGTCCCTGATTGGTTAATTGCTAATGACGTCATGTATTGTCCGTGATTGATTAATCACACATTACATCATAGCTGGCCTGATTTCTATTTTTTCTCAAATCAATAAACCTATTGGCAAGTTCTACGCACACAGAGCTCCTATCTTTACTATTACTTCGGCCATTAATACTAACAAATTAGAATAATGATGATGATAGTGATATTGCAGTATTTAATGATGACGGCCATCAGCATTATCATTTTATCATACTTTCTGTAATAACTAACATTTTATCATTATCCTCCTTCTCATTATCATTAATATATATGTTGTTGTTATCAGTATTGGTATCATTATCTTTATATCAATACTTTATCTTTACTATTATCATTATCATTATTACTATCACCATCATCTTCATTAACACTTATTATGTTGTTGTTATTATTATTATTATTATTATTATTATTAATATCATTATCAATGATATTATTGTTATCATTATTATCCTTATCATATTTATTTTTATCATAACTAGCATCATCATTATCATCACCATCGTTATCATTATGATGATGATGGTGATGATGATGATGATGATGATCATCATCATCATCATCATCATTATTATTATTATCATCATCATCATCATCATCATCATCATCATCATCATCATCATCATCATCATCATCATCATCATCATCATCATCATCATCATCATCATCATCATCATCATCATCATCACCATCATCACCTCACCATCACCATCACCATCATCATCATCATCACCATCATCATCATTATTATTATCATTATCATTGTTATTATTATTATTATTATTATTATTATTATTATTATCATTATTTGTATTATCATTGTTATTATTATTATTATTATTATTATTATTATTATTATTATTATTATTACTATTACCATTATTATTAAATATAATAATAATAATAATAATAATAATAATAATAATGATAATAATAATAATAATAATAATAATAATAATAATAATAATATAAAAATATAATTGTTATGGTAATAGCATTATCATAATGATTGAGTTGATAATAATAAAGATAAAGTTGATAATAATAATGATGAAGTTGATAATGATAATGTTAATGTTATGATAATAATGATAATAATAATAATAATAATAATAATAATAAAGTTAATGTTATAATAATAATGATAGCAACGCCAACAATAATGATAATAATAATAATAATAATTATAATGATAATAACAATAATAACAATAATAAGAACAATAACAATAATAATGTATTATGATAATAATAATAATAATAGTATAATAATAATAATAATAGTAATAAATAATAATAATATAATGATAATAATAATGATAATAATAATAATAATAATAATAATATAATAATAATAATAATAATGATATAATAATAATAATATTAATAATAATAATAATAGTAATAAAAGCGAGACATTCAACATCGCGGCGACGTAACTTACTGTGTGTTTCCATTAGTTTAATTTTTTTTTCTCCAGAGGGAAATGTTAGTGTGTGTGCATCTACTCTATATTATCATAGACATTGCGAGTATTGTGACCTTATATATTACATAGATATTATCGCCACATCAACGTTAGCACGTCTAAATGATTCCACCCTCATTAGCCCATCTTTCTGGATGTCGAGAATATAAAATTCTGAAAAGCAAATTTAAACATCTAGGATATTAAACCCCGGCTGATAAGACTAAGTAGGGATAATCTGCAAACCACACTGAAGACATTGTTTTTATGAAATTAAGAAGCAATGGGATCGTATAACCAAGGTATTTATAAAAAATCAATGAGAGAGAGAGAGAGAGAGAGAGAGAGAGAGAGAGAGAGAGAGAGAGAGAGAGAGAGAGAGAGAGAGAGAGAGAGAGAGAGAGAGAGAGAGAGAGAGAGAAAGTAATCCGTTGTGCTGACATGTGCAATGGCCTGTTATGAAAGTCCATTATACAGCATTTGCTTCTCATTATCAATATCTTTGGCCTGAAGGTGTAGCAGCACATCAACATAGCAACATAGTCTCAGGTCGTGAAAACTGCAAGGTATATTGGCGACAGACTGCATCTGGTGACCTTGCCCAGCTTGGACTTCGCATATCTTTAAAAACAAAGCAAGGGGTTGGAACGCGTACATCAGCTTCCCCGCGAGAATGAGGCTTCACAGAACCTCAACTACTTTCTGTGTATTAAAGAATAAGCTCCTCACCCTGACACCAAGATCATAGATTTTAACCCTGCTGTATACTGTGTAAAAGGAGCGATTACTCATGTTGACATCACGGATTACAACCCCACTTATTAAATAAATATTTCAGGGAACAAAGTAATACTTTTGATATTAAGATTATATATTCAGGTCCTAGTAC
>NC_051426.1:20951190-20956190 GCF_015228065.2 Penaeus monodon
GGAAAAGGAAGAAGGGAAAGGAGGGAGAGGGAGAAGAAGGGAAAGGGGGAAGGAAGAGGGAAAGGAAAAGGAAAAGGGGAAAAGGGGAGAAAGGAGGAGAAGGAAGGAAGGAGGAAAACGGGGAAAGGAAGCCCAAAGGACAGAAAAGAAGAGAGGAAAAGGAAGGAAAGGGAGGAGTAAGAGGAGCGGAGGGCCCAAAATTTTAAAGAGAAAAAAAAAAATTTAGGGAAAAGGGGGGGGGAAAAAAAAAGGGGGGGAAAAGGAAAGGAAGAAAAAGGATAAAGGGGGGAAGGGGGGGGGGGGGGTTTTTCCCAACCGCCCCCCCGAGGGGAAAAAAAAAGGGATAGGGAGGGGGGGGGAAAAAAAGGGGGTAGAAGGAAAAAGGGGCCCAAAGAAGGGGAAGGGGGCCGGGGGAAGAGGAACCCCGGAAGAAAAAGGGGGGAAAAGGGGGGGGGAAGGGAGAAGGAAAGGGAGGGAGGAAAAGGGGGGAAGGGGCCGTTGGAAAAGGGACCCGGGAAAAACCCCGGGGGAAAGGGGGAGGGGGGGGAATGGACGGGGAGGGAGAGGGGGGGGGGGGGGGGGTTGATAGAGGGGGGGGGGGGGGGGGCCCCCCCCCAAGGGGAAAAACCCCCCAGGGCCCAAAAGGGGAGGGGGGGAACAAAAGGGGGAAGAACAAAGGCCCGAAAGGTTTTTTTAATAAAAAGACCCGGGGGGGGAGGAAACAATTGGAAAGGTAAAGGGGGGGAAAGGGGGGGGGGGAAAAAGAAGGGGGAAGGGGGGGGAAGGAAAATTGAGGGGAAGGAGAAAGGGTGGGGGAAGGAGGGAAGGGAGGGAAAGGAGGGGGGGAAAGGGGAAGGGAAGGAGGGGGGGGAGGGGGAGGGAGGAAAGGGGGGGGGGAAAAAAGGAGGAAGGAGGAGAGGAAGAGAGGAAAGGCCCGGAAAAAGGAAGGGGGAGGGAAGGGGTGAAAAAAAAATTAAAATAAAGGGAAAAAAAGGCGGAGGGGGGGACCCCAGGAATCAAAAAAAAGGGAAAGGTATTGAAGTTGATAAGAGGAAAAGGAAAATAAAGGAAAAGGAACCCGGAAAGGGGTTATCAGGGTTTTGGGGGGGATTTTTTAGAATTTAAAAGGGGGACAAGAAAAAAGGAGGGGGGGGGGAAAGGAAAAAAAAAGGGGGGAAAAAGGAAGGAAAAGGAAAGGGGAAAAGGGGGAAAAGGGGGGGAAAAAGAGGGGGGGAAAAAGGGGAAAGGGGGGAAAAGGAGAGGGGGAAAAGGGGAGGAAGGAAAGGGATAGGGGTAAAAAAGGGGGGGGGGGGGGCTAAAAGGAAAGGGGGGAAAAAAAGAGGGGGGGGGGGAAAAAAGGCCAGGAAGAAAGGAAAGGGAAAAAAAGGGGGAAAAAAGGGGGAAGGGGGGAAAAAAGGGAAAAAAGGGGAAAAGGGGGGGGAAAAAAGGGAGAAGGGGGGAAAAAAGGGGGGGGGGAAAAAAAAGGAAAATTGGGAAAGGAAAAAAAAGGAAAAAAAAAAGGAAAAAGGGGAGGGGGGGAAAGGGGGGAAAAAGGAAAAAGGGGGGGGGGGAAAAAAAATAAAAAAAAAAAAAAAAAAAAAAATTTTTTTAAAAGGAAAGGAAAAAAAACTTTTTTTGGGGGGAAAAGGAGGGGGGGAAAACAAAAAAAAAATTTAAAAAGGAAAAAGGGGGGGAAAAACCCCCCAAAAAGGGAAAAGGGGGAAAAGGGGAAAAAAAAGGGAAAAGGGGGGGAAAGGGAAAAAGGGAAAAAAAAGAAAAGAGGAAGAGGAGGGAAAAGGGAGCAGGGGGGGAAAAAGGGGCCCCAAAAAAGTAAAGGGGAAGGGGGAAAAAAAAAATTAAAAGGGGGGGGCCGGAAAAAAAGGAAAAAAAAGGACTTTGGGGGAAACTTTTAACCAAAAAAAAAAAAAAAAAAAGGGATAGAAAAAATTTTTTTTTCCCCCCCCCCCAAAAAAAAAAACAAAAAAAAAAAAAAAAAAAAAAAAAAAAAAAAAATTTAAATTTTGGGGGGGGGGGAAAAAAAAAAATTAAAAAAAAAAAAAAAAAAAAAAAAAAAAAAAAAAAAAAAAAAAAAAAAAAAAACCCCCAAAAAAAAAAACAAACCCAAAAAAAAAAAAAAAAAAAAATAAAAAGGGGGGGGGGAAAAAAAAAATTTTTAAAAAAAATAAAAAAAGGGGGGGTTTTTTTGGGGGGGGGGGGGCAGAAAAAAAAAAAAAAAATTTTTTTTTTAAAAGGGTTGTTTTTTTTTTATTATTTTTTTTTTTTTTTTTTTTTTTTAAAAAAATAATTTTTTTTTTTTGGGGTTTTTTTTTTTTTTTTTTTTTTTTTTTTGGGTGTGTGTTGGGGGTGTGTGTGTTGTGTTTTTTTTTTTTTTTTTTTTTTTTTTTTTTTTTTTTTTTTTTTTTTTTTATTTTTTTTTTTTTTTTTTTTGTTTTTTTTTTTTTTTTTTTTTTTTTTTTTTTTTTTTTTTTTTTTTTTTTTTTTTTTTTTTTTTTTTTTGTTTTTTTGTTTATATCCTATTTATCTATTATCTCTCTATATCTATCTTTCTCTATCTTTTACATTATATTATTATATATTTTTTTTATTTTTTTTTTCTATTCTTTTTATATTATTTTATCATTTCTTATTAATCTCTATTATCTTTCATCTATATTCTAATTTTTTTATTCTATTATTATATCTTCTATATATTATTTTTATTTTATTTTGTTTTGTTATTTTTCTATATCCCATATATATATTTTTCTATCTTTTATCTTATATTTATATATTTTATTATATCTTTTGGGGTTTTGTTTTGTTTTTGTGTTTTTTGTTTTTTGGTTTTTTTTTTTTTTTTTTTTGTTGTGTTCTTTTTTTTTTTTTTTTTTTTTTTTTTTTTTGTTTTTGTTCATTATTATTTAATATCTTACCTTCTACCTCTATCTAATTCAACCTATCTTTTATCTCTCTTTTCTCTATCTTTCTCTTGTCTTTATCTACCCTTTTCCCCATTTTCTATCTCTTCTCTCTTCTCCCCTCTGCCCGGGCTGTTTTTGTCTGTCCCCCTTTTCTCTCTTTTGTTTTTTCCCATTTTCGTTCTCTTCATCTTTCTCTTCTCTTCTTCTCTCTCTCCCTCTCTTCTCTCTCCCCTTCTTCTCTCTCTTCTTTTATCTCTCTCTCTCTCTCTCCCCTCTTGTGTGTGTGTTTGTGTGTGTGTGGGTGTGTGGGGTGTGTGTTTTTTTTTTTCCCCCCCCCCCCCCTTTTTCCCCTTTCTCTCTCTCTCTCTCTCCTTTTTTTCTCCTTTTCTTCTCTTCCCCTCGTTTCTCTTCTTTCTGCCCCCCTCCCCCCCTCCCCCTTTCCTCCCCCTCCCCCACCCCCCCCCCCCCCCACACCCCCCCCCCCCCCCCTCCCCCCCCCCGGGCGCCCCAACCCGCGTCCCCTGGGTTAAAACCCACCCGCCCCACTGCCCCCCCCGACACACATAAAAAACCCCTTTAAACGCCCCCACCCACACACACCCACCACACACACACAAAAAACTACACTATCACCCAAGGGTTTCCCGCGTCGTTTTCCCCCACCCAAACCCTTTTCCTCGGCGATTTTTGCCCGAAAAATTGGGGGCCTGCTGAAATTTCCCCCCATCGTCGGGCCAAACCTATTTTGAAGGGGGCTCCTTGCCGCACGCCCTGGGGGAGGGAGGGAGGGCGTTAGTTATTGGGGAAGCGGGGAGGTGGTTCGTTGTTGGGGATTCGTTTCTGAAAATACAAATTCTGAGGAGATGGCTGACTCCTCGCGATTAATACATATTTCCCATGCACCCATATACCCTACCTGTAGGGGCCTTCATGTGTTTTTTATGCATTTTTTTTATATATATATATATATATATAAATATATATTATATATATATTTTATATATTATTATATTTTATGTGTTGTTTTGTGTGTTTTGGGGTGTGTGTGTGTGTGTGTTGTGTGGGGGTTTGTTTGTTTTGGGTGGGTGTTTTGGTGTAATATATTTAAAATTAATTAAAATATTTTATTTATTATTTTATATACACCCACCCACCACACCCCACCCACACACACCCACACACACACCCACCCACACACACCCCCCACCCCCCCACCCCACACCCCCACCCCCACACCACACACACACCCCACACATATTTAAAAATCTAATATTATTATAAAATATTATATATATAGGGGATAAAATTATTAATATATTAAAATATATATATACAATATACATTTATTATAAATCTATTATACATACATAATCCATCCATCCATATAAAATAAAATTATATTTATTATATTATTATATATTATATATATTATTATATAATATATATAATTATATATAATATTATATACAAAATTGTATATATATATACATATATATATATACATACCATATTAGGGTTGTTTTTCCCATTATCTCCCCTGTCCCTCCTTCCCTCAAGTCCCTCCCTCTGCGAACCCAGTCCCTTCCTTCGCTCCGACGCCAACTTCCCTCCTCACCCTCCCTCTTCCCCCCTCCCCTTCACACCCCCTTACCCCCACCCCCACCCCACCGACCTGCTAAAGGCGGCGATCATCTCGAGAACGGAGGCCCCCTTTTCCCGCGGGGCCCGGGTTTAAGGGCCTGGGGGCCGCTGAAAGGGCGGGGGCGCCCCAAAATTGGGGAGGGCCCGGGGGGTGGCCCCCCCGCCCGGGCCTCACGTGCCTGAAGTCCCCGGGTGCCGGGGGGCGAGGCTTTAGAGAGGGGGAAAGGGGAAAACTCTTGATTTTTATATATAGGTAAAATATTAAAAAAACATGGGCAAATAAATAGCCCCCCCCCAAAAACACACACAAACCCCGTGTGGGGTGTGTTGTGTAAAATATATAATATTATATATTATTTTATATTTGTATTTATATATTTTATATATTATTAAAAGTTATAGAAAATATATATATAAAAATGAAAACAGATATATAGA
>NC_051426.1:20957370-20959870 GCF_015228065.2 Penaeus monodon
AATCCCATGTTTGTTAATAACAGCAGTAATTGCAGAAAGGAAAAGTATTTATTTTTATTTTTATTTTAGTACTTATCTTATCTTCTGCTTCATTTGACCCCTGAAGGCACAGATTTCAATCGTCCTGCCAAGTCTGTGCATTCAGATTTGTAGAATTATGCATTATTCACCATATAGGCACAAATACTCCTAATAATTGGAATGACATGCACTCGATAGGTTTTCAGTTCTTTCGCATCCAAATTGCACTTACCATTTCTTTAACATTTTATATTGAATTAAAGTCTTCCATTATTTTTTCTTAATATTTAGGAATTCTTCAAGGTTTTATTATTAAGCCATTAATTTACTAGCATTTTCCTATTTTACCAATTGAGGAAAAAACATTTATAACTCCCTGCTAAGATTAGTCAATAAATAAATTTGATTGGGAAGTTTTATATATAATATATATATATATATATATATATATATATATATATATATATATATACATATATATACATATATATAATATATATATATATATATATATATATATATATATAATATATATATAATATATATATATATACATATACATATATATATATATATATATATATATATATATATATAATGTGTTCATATGTATAAATGGGTTATCTCAGTGTCATAGAAAGCAAGTTATGATATTGGACAGTTTATTTTATGTCTATTATTCTTTAACATTCAGTTTACAAAGTGTGTAAGATATATTTCAACCTCCTGCAAAAGTTCTGCACTAAAATAAGGAACCTCCAAATTATTATTCCAACATTATCATTACATTTTCCAGCAATGGTAGGACATTAAAAAAAACAAAATATTATTTGATGATAATTTCTCTCTTAATTACTTGCTTGTATCAAGCTTTCTACCATTTATGCCTACATACCTACTTAGCCATTTTCTTTTATGTGTGATGTGGCCTTTTTTATTTTCAAAACCTTAGAATTTTGGCAGATATGTGATATTAACATTAATTAATGTAATCTTGACATCACTTAATAAAGAGGTTATGAAAAGCATTTCAGTGAGATGGTTAACATATTGTCTCATCAAGTTGTTGTTGCTTCATATACAGGTTAATGTAATAGTACCTTACCCTAATGCAAGGTGTGGTGGTGTTGTGTATCCAATTTGGAAAATAAAGGACTCACAATTTACTGGATGTCTGTCTTGATAGACCTCTGCTCCAGCTGTAGCACACAGCAGTTTTTTTTTTCTTTTTTTTAAGTAGTATATTTACTTCTAATTTATCAGTGTCACTGTTATTGTCATTATTTTTTTCTTTTCTTTCTGATATAGTTTGTTGTTGTTATTATTATTATTATTATTATTATTATTATTATTATTATTATATCAACTAGTATTACAATTAGTTTTATTGTTATTGTCATTATTATTATTGTAAAAATAAGCAAAACCATAATCATTTTGTTTTGATGACTTAAAACTCTCATCAACTAAAGTCATTAAAGTAAACAGCCAAAAACCATCATCATATTATCATATTTTTATTATTATCATTGATTTGTCATTATAAGCATGACCATAATCATTATCAACCTTTCACCTTTATGATCTGAAATATTTTTACTAGCACATGCTCCCCATTACTGTTCCTATTCTTGTCTCTACTGTAGTTGGCAATATTATTAATAAAAAATTTATTTATAAATGGAATGTCTCAAAATCCACTTGTTTGAAATAAAACATTACATTAAAAGCACACCTGAAATAAATTGGGGCCCTTTAAATGTTTAAACTTGCATAATATACTGAAACTATGGGTAATCTAAAGTAACATACATTTGCAAAACAAAGTCAGCTCTACTCAAGTTTTCTTCCTTCATATATTAGTCAGGAATTAAACTATACACATTTAAGAGAGAATGAACTATATCTCCTGGATATCATTTCATTTGAAGATGCCCCCAAATTAACAGCATTACAGCACAAATGGCATGTTTTACCTAAGTAACTAACAATGATAATTCCATAATGATATAACAAACCCTGAGTTTATAAATTGAAAACATCATTTTGTGATTATACAAATATCAGTAATGGAAGACTGTCCATGTCAATCTGTGAAGTTATACTATGATCACGAAACTGGAGAACAGCTTCAATCAATGTATTAGTTATTGTTAAAACCGGGGCTTCGAGTATGCACCTCTGCTCTCAGGACCATACACAAATAGCTGCTGTCAACGAAACACATGAGAAACCGGAAGCCCGACCCTGTATCATGTAATGTATGTAGCACTACTGTAAGAACACCTGTAATTGTTACGATATGTGTTTTTAGCAATGGTTAATGGTTAAAAAGCAAAATTAATGTGCTAGACACCAAAGGTCATGTAGCTTTGTAGGAATGTATAGTATCGGAAAGGGTAGATAATGAATAGGTGCTATATGCTAACAGTCGTACTACAGTAGGATGGTATTGGAAAGGGTAAAGATGTGTCAAGGT
>NC_051426.1:20977370-20983216 GCF_015228065.2 Penaeus monodon
TTCACAATATACAGCACATATCAGCTTGTAGTAAAGGACCTAATGAATGCACGAATTTATGATTCGTGGTATCGGCAAATTACGCATGAACTTTGGGGCTGAGGGAGCATGGCAGCGTCAGCCTTCCCTTTCCTTTGTCGTCCGTTATTTTCCTCCCTTGGAGCTCTTGACGCAATCACTTCTCGTCCATGTCATAATTGCCGCATTTATGTTTTTCTGCCATTTTTATATTTAAAAAAAAAAAATTTTCAGTGAAGATCCCCGAAAAACTATAGAATCACGAACATGCAAGATTTTGTCAGTTAGTAATTTTGGGTGATACAAAAAAAAACCATGTCGAGCCTCAGAAAGCACCAAAGCTGATGTCATAGATTCACAGTGTGGTGTTAGTATAGTTGTTCCCCGTTTATATATGGCAAGTATTATCAGGGTATAGAGAGTAAATAGCGGGGTTTTTAAGTAAATTTGGAAAAAAGATTCTTTTTTCACCCAGTTTGATTTTTTGTACGTCTTTTTTGCAGTTTCCTAGTCCTCATGTAGGCATTAGGATTAATCTCAGCCCCTTTTCCGATTAATAAAAGAAAAATAAAATAAAAATTTTAAAAGTAAGGAAACAGGTAAAAGATGGTGGGGGATTTTTAAGGCACGAAGGATTTTTGTGAGGTTGGTGTGCACGAGTGGGGGTTGAGTGAGTTTTTGTGCTGGGTTTACCAGATGTTTTTTTAGTAAATACAACTTTACCAGTTTCACATTTTTAAAAAATATTTTACATTTTAATATTGCATTTTAATTTTTGCGCTTTACTTGAAACCTTTTTTTACATTTTCTTCATTGTTTTAAAAAAAAAAAAAGGGGGTTTGTTTTTAAAAACCTTTTGGTTTTGTTTTTCCAACATTAAAAATTAATTTATATTTTATATTTATATTTAATTTCATTTTTATTAAATAAAATGGGTGGATACCAAATCTTTAATTAGGACAAATTCCATGGAATTTGAAATGTATAGAATAGTGTGTGCATGACGAAAACCTTTAAAGGTTTTCAAGGTTTTTGTTGTATTAGCAAAACCTTGGAACATTAATTTTTACTTGCTGATTCCATCGCAAACAGTCTAGCTGATTTGGAACCCTCATGTAAACTGGTTTATAGTTTGTGGATGTAGAGGAATTGTCCTCATCTGAGCCCCCTTTGGATGTGTAGATATGTATGAATATATTTTTTGTATAGTCATGGGACATGTTGTGTTTTGTGGGTTCAACTACTATTTTAAACTTTTTCTCCTTTATGTTTGGGGTTTTTCTTTTTATCCATTATTACCATATTTAGGTTTTATTTTGTTTTATTTTTTAAAATCATGAACATGTCAGAACTGCAATGTCTAAAACTGGAATTTTTCTCTCCCTAGGACAAGAAAAGGCTCTTCTTTTGGCCCCTAGCTGGAGGGCGCTTGGGAGTATTGTCATTTGGCATGGGCTTGGGAACTGCCATGGTAAGCATTCATGCTCCCTGGAATTTAGCTGGATTTAGGCTGGTTATGATTGGATGAATAGTGTAATTCTATGACTGGACATTTTCATTCTGAAAAAGAGATTTTTTTTGGTAGCAGAGCAGGGTGGTTAGATTTTTCTGATTCAGTCTCAGCAAGATTTAAAAAGAATTAAAAAAGTAAAGTCCTTTCAGGAAAGATTCGCACTCAGATGGTGAGACGGAAGAGATTTGGACGCCTCTTCTGCAGAAAATGGGGAATTGGTGAACAGCCTTTCAAGGCTTCGTCATTGTGTTTCGTTTGGACACTTCAGCATCCCGTTTAGGGGGTTGGGTTTAAAGGGAGATCATAATTCAAGATTGCCGTAGCCGTAGTGCCATCCCTGAGGGTTCCCCGCGTCATCACCATTAGCCCCCCCCTCCCCCGACTTTTTACCTTCGTTGAGAGTTTTGGTTGTACCGCTGTTTTTCTGCTCAGAAAAGTTTGGGCACATCACTCCCAACCAGGGTCTGCTCTGCATTTTTTTTTAAAAAAGGGAAGGTAAGATTTCTTTCTGGAATTCAAATCAGGTCAATTATACCCATTGGGAATTCATCCCATTGTGCTAAGGTCAGGATCAGATGTTATAGATTCAAGAACTATCCTTTGTAATGTGCAATGATTCCTCAGTGGACTTCACTGAGTTCAGGAATCAGTTTGCACTTTGACTGCACTTATGTCCTGGCTGAGAAAATCAGCCCATTTAATCAGTCCAAATTTGGTGTTGACTGGCGCTCTGCTGCTCTTAAACAAAGTGCACATGGAGACCCGTTGGAAGAAGGATTCACTCGTTGAGTTCTCACGCGATCGCCAAGTCCATGTCAACGTATTCCTCTCTAGTCTTCTAATCTGGACACAGGATCCAGATGATCTGCAAGGGAGCTCCTGAGGGTGTACTGGATGTTGTACTTTTTTATGTGTTGGAACACAAAGTTCCTCTCACTGCAGCTGTAAAGGATAAGATCATGTCTGTCATTCGTCAGTTTTAAACAGTAAAATTGGGATATGCTCCGTTGCTTGGGTCGTATGAAGTCAACATGACCTTTGTTGGTGTGGCTGGAATGCTGGGGTCCTCTGTGATTCGTCAAGAGATGCCGAGCAGCTAGCATTGTTATGTCATCACTGGGGAAATAAGGCAACTGCCGAGGCCATTTGCCGTCACATTGGAGTGTTTGAGGAGGATGAGGATCTAACAGGTCTCTTTACTCTGGTCGTGAATTTGATGAACTTAGCCCCAAGAAGTAAAGGGGAAGCTTGCAATGAACCCGACTGTTCTCTTGTGGTGAACCTTTCCTACAAGTCAGAGATTGTTTAAGCTTGCAGGTGAAGGTGAGATCTCTGCCATGATGGTGATGATGTGAATGATGCCCCTGCCATGGGTTCGAACACTGCTGTGGCTAAGTCTGCTTCTGAGATGGTGCTTGCTGATGAAACTTTTCCCCCCATGGTGTCCAAACCTATTGACTGCTGTTCTGGTTTTCCCTGAAGCTCTCATTCCTGTCCAGCTCCCGGGGTCAACCTGGTTACTGATGGTCCACCCGCACTGCGCTAAGCTTCAACCCCCCTGACCTTGACATCATGGACAAACCCCCTCGCAAGGCTGGGGGAGTTTCTCATTCCGTCTTCTTCCCCAATGGATATTTTTGTTTGTTGGTGTCACCACAGTTTTGCTGCCCCTGGTGGTATGATGTCCCCCTGGCCCTCGCTAAAAAAATACCAGTGGCCACCCCCCTTACTGGACAACAGATGTGGAAAATTTTAAAAAAATAGACTGCACTGTCTTTTGCCAACCACCACCATCAACCTTTTCGTGTTGGTTTCTATTTAATGCGAGTGTGTAAACAGGTATGTTTAACTTCTGTTTAATTTTTAATTTTGTGATAGATCTGATTTGTATTATTAAAATATAATCATTTTTATATGCAAAAAACCTCAAAAAAAAAACTACAATTTGTGCAGGCCTTTTTTTTAATTTACCTTTGGGTATCCTCTTTTCATTGTTTTAAAAGGAATCCTTTGTAATTGTTTGAGACCGTTAATGTCACTTTTTTTACTCGACAAACAAAAACCCCGATCAAGTTCCTTTTGCCAATATTTATCCAATCCTTGTTTTTTCATTTGTGTCGGGGAAACTGTCCTTTGGTGAGCCCCCGGGTCAACATCTGGCTCCTGCTGCCCTGGGCTCTCTTCCAAACCCCCATTTCAAATTTTAATTATTTTTTTTTTTTTTTTTTTTTTAAAGGGGAAATTTTTTATTCACTATTTTTGCCCCCCTTTCTATTTTATTATTTGGGTTTAAATTCTTTTTCCCTTATTTTTATTTAGCTTTCCCCCCTTCTCTCCTTTTTGGGATTTTAAAAATAAGTTTGTGTTTTTTTCTACATGTTAATGATTTTTTTCTTGGGCTTTCGTACCCCTTTAATGTTACGCCAGTCTATGTAGCGCAAGGATTGCAGTGAGGATATATCCTTCCTTTTAATTAAAATTGGATGAACCTTCAAAATTTTTCTTGCCCGCAAGTTAGCCGATGGCGAAAATCCTCTGTAAACCCTTGCACTGGAATGTTTTGGTATGGGGGACGTATTGGATACGTTAAGCAATACTTCTTGTAATGTAGGGTAATCCCTTAATGAAAATTAGATTTGCATCCTATTTTTATGAGGGGTTTTTATGAAAAGGAAGCAGCTCGAGTGACCCTGCCCCCTGTGGTTTTTTCCCCCCCTTTCAAAAATCTTGGAAGCAGAGAAATTTCAGCTCCCTTTTAAATTTTTCCTTTGCAAGTCAGCGCGTCACCCCATCATATAACTAAAACATGAATTTTTAAGTTTTTAGGCGGGGGGAAGAAAAAATTGCTAGAAGCTAGAACATACTAAAACAGATTTAGGTGGTCATGGTGAAGGTAGGTGTTTTTTGTTTTTTTGGAACTCAGTTTACAGGCCCCCATTTTCTTCATAATCTTAAAGGGGAAAGCTAGAAGCAAAACTTTTTGGATGCGGGTTTGGGCTTATTAGTTTGTTATTTAAATTTTTAGATTTTGAGATTTTTTTATAGAGGATTATTTTTTCCCAAATCAAAATGCCAAAGCATTAGCCCCATTTTTCCCTCAAATAGGTGCAAAAAAATTACGTTTAGCCGGAGAAGACAGAATATGTTAAGAGGATATAGGAAGACCTTTATTTTACTTTTGTAAAGAATTTCTCTGCCTCTCTTCTCAGAACCATTACAGACTACCAGCTCAAAAACATGTATTTTGCTCTGTCATTTTGTAGGATTCAGAGTAAAATTTTCCTTTTTTTAAATAGCTTATATTCTATGCATTTATTTCAAATTATTTTGACCAATTTTTAAGGTGAAAAAGGGGAAACGTATTAAGGACTTGTATATGTTCTGCTGAGTCTAAATTTCATAAAAGTAGACGTTCTTGCTACGGGGACTGTGAGAGTGAGAGCCTGACTGTGTCCACACAACTCGATTGATGGTATAAAGGTGCTGAGAAACTTTCATTCAGTAGGATATAAAGGCTTTAGTTTTGGGAGGGATGACCACAAAAGTGATCAATAAAAAAAAGAAAAGGAAAAAGCATGAAGTGGTTTAGCGGGTTTATCAAAATGCCATAGACTAAGACCTCTTGTAGCGGTGGAATAGTAAAAAGATTATTTTCATTAAAAAAACGTGTTTGGGGAAGAACAATAAGTGAATTCATTTCTTTTCTTAACCATTACCATATTTTTTAAAAAAATTTTATGATGACGATGATAGTAATGTAATGATAAAGATAATGATAAGTGGTTATCATTATTTTAAAGCTAATGTGCTGTAATATAATCTTAATTAATGTTTTTTTTTTTCCCAAATTTGATTTTTTTGTTTGGACAGTATTTCTCTAGACAAGGGGGAAAAACCTGATTTTCCTGCTTCTAAATAAAGCTTTTTTTGGTAAATTTTCGGTTTCCCCTTTTCCTTCTTTCCACAAAATGGTTTGTAGACGGTTTTAATTTTTGGGTATGTAGTGACGTGGAGGGTCATGGTGGAAAATGCAGAATTGCGGTTAGGTGGCCCGCTAACTTTTGGTCAATCAACGTAGACTTAAAAATTTTTTCTGTGTAATTGGATGTTATAAAATGAATTTATTTGGGGCAGGTTTGCGGTTGAATCTCCCTACCTTGTCCCCCCCACCCCCTACCAACTCTGGGTATGAACTTCTATAGTTTGGCCCTTTAAAAACATATTGTTCCCTGCGTCCATTCCATTTTATATATTCCTTATAAATGTGAGGCACGGATTTTGTTATAAAAATAAAGCATTTTTAAAAAAGAATATA
>NC_051426.1:20983316-20988980 GCF_015228065.2 Penaeus monodon
ACGTATAGTAACTTGTCTGGTTTCCACAGTAACAATAAATAAATGTCTATGTGATCTATAAACGAAAGCTGTGACGATCTTCAAACATTAAAGATTATGCTGAAAAAGTTCCTAACAACATAGGACAGTGTATAGAAGAACTACAAAACACATGGCTTATATTCAGGAATATTCTTAACACCACATGCACATAAATGTGCGTATATAAAAATAGTACATGCTTAAATATATAAAATATCTGTAAAAATATGTGTATATATATGCAAATATATATAAATATTTTGCATTTTATATATAAATGCATTTAATTTTTCATATACGCATGTATATACATGTATGTAAAATAAATATATGTATGATAAATTATATATATATATATATATTATATAATATATATATATATATATATTATATATATATATATATACACGTATTTATGCATCTATATATAAATGTATAAATCAGTGCAAGTGCACACACCAATCACTGCATGCGATGCACACATGCATCGCCCGCACGTGTATGTAAAGCACGCGCGCTGTTTTAAATAATTTTAGGTAAATCGAACCTAGATACGATGAAGTTCCTTGGGCAAGGAACTTCACCTCGATTGCCTATTTAATTACTGGGTGGGCAAGCCAGCCCAAGTCAGTGTGGTCCAAGCCGGATAAATAGAGAGAATGATTACCGAAAAGGTAACACTAGCACTCTCCGCGGAAAGGAACTGGGGACCCTACCACGTACTCACTCCAAGATCATCACAGCACGAAAACTACAATTAAGTATCATGCTGTGACCACAGCGGCTCAAACATGAACCTACCGTTAAAAAAAATTTATAAAAACAAAATACAAAAATTCAAAGATTATTGCGACGAGATAAGGAAAAATATTTAAATGAACTTTGCCAGAGAATTTGAGAACTGTTCTATCAATAAGACAACTAAAGACGCTACCAAGGAGTACGAAACATTACACGAAAATTTAAACCTACAATGGACACTATCAAAACTGAAGATGGACTTGTTTTATGTGATGGAAAAGAAGTCAAAGATAGATGGAATCAATATTGTTCCAACCTATACAAAAAGAATAAAGATCTAACAACAACATTAATTAGACTCAATGACAGCGAAGATGAACCACCGACACTGCTAGACGAAGTTATAAAAGCCAGAAAGGAATTAAGAATAACAAGAGCCCGGGAATAGATGAAATAACAGCAGAACTAATCAAGAATGCTGGCGAAAGTGTTGAATACTTCTACTTGTACGAAAATGGCCAGAAGATGGGTAAAATCAGGTTTACTCCCATACCTAAAAAAGGTAATGCACCCCAAATGCAACATAACAGGACAATTGCATAGCAGAAAAATTTTTTTTTTTAATTATTGCTGAAAGAATGAATTTAAATTTTAAGACAAGAAATTGCAGAACGACCAACCAGGTTTTCGCCCTGGAAAAGGTACCAGAAACCAGATTCTAAATCTGAAATTGATAATAGAGGGGAGCAGGGAACATCGGGAAGGACCTGGCCTGTGTTTCATCGATTACTCGAAGGCTTTGATGCTTTTGATCACGATGTCCTTGGAATAACATGAACGATATGAAGTTTCAAAACACATCATCAAACTAATGGGAGCCATGTATGACCAACAACAAGCAGCTGTGCGAACCTCTTGTGGGTGGCAGAGTGGTTTGAAGTCAACCAAGGAGTGCGACAAGGTGTTTTTTGTCTCCGCACCTTTTTAAATATATTCTAAATAACTATGAGAGGGCTCTAGAGAATTTTGAAGGAACTGTAGATGTTGGAGGATACAAAATATCAAATCTAAGATACGCCGATGATATAGATTTAATTGCCAGCAGTGTCACTGATCTACAACAACTACTAGATGGAGTTGGAGAAGCAAGCGAAAAGGCTGGTTGTTTCTTAATGCCAGAAAACTAAAATTATGAAGATTCGAAGATAACCGGCAGTGAACAATGATGAACATGTTACAATCAATGGAATGGTTGTGGAAAATGAGAAAGAGTTCACTTATCTTGGAGCTGTTTTAACTAATATATATGATGATTCACCGGAGATAAAAAGAATTCCCATTGCCAAAAACGCCACATTTGCTCTCAATAACATGGGGGAAAAAGACCGAAGCATTCCCTTTACGGACAAAGCGGGAGGTTATTGAACTCATTAGTTTTCCCAATTGCGTCATATGGTTCTGAGTGTTGGGTGCTGAAGAAGATAGACAAGAAAAAGGTCAATAATTTTGAAATGTGGTGTTACAGACGAGTACGATGTATTAACTGGACAGAAAAGAAAATGAATGATGAAGTGCTGAGAAAAATAAATTGTAAAGACCGGCTGTTGGACATCTTGAACAAAAGGAAACTAAAGTTATTGGTCATGTGATGAGGAGTAAAAGTATTGAGAAAAACTTGCTCACAGGGATGGTGATAGGAAACAGAGGAAGAGGAAAAACCGAAGACAAGACGAGCGACAACATTAAAGATATTTGCGGGCTGTCGATGGTACAAGTGGAAAGAAAAGCGCAAGATCGAGTTTAGTGGCGAAGGATGGTGGAGAGGTCCACGGCTGCTCAAACATGAGCATACCGTTATTAATGATGATGATATAAATGTATATGAAATTATGTATTTGTATATACATACGGTTAATGGAAATCTCTATCTATATATACTTATATATGCTTATATATACTTATATCTTCTTATATATATATATATATATATATATATATATATATATATATATATATATATATATATACATACATACATATATATATATATATATATATATATATATAATTAATTATATATTATATATATAAAATATATATATAGATAGATAGATATTTATATATATGTAGGGCATATATATATATTTTATATATATATATATATATAGGCATTATATATGTATAAATATATATAAGCATATATATATATATATATATATACTAATATATATATATATATATTTGTCCTGGGTAAGACAATAAACTGCACCCTTGGGTTCCCTTGAACAAGGATAGCACCCTATGCCAGGGTTGCGGTGAAGCTGTCGGCAGCAGGGCAGTGGATATCTGGTGAAATCTGGCGTATTACAGTGTAACTGTTTTAAAGCGGCAGAGATAGTTCCTCCTAGTTAGTTGGAGACTGCGAGTTGAGAAGGAAACCTGGGGATTCCCTCAACTTTTTTTTTTTCTCCTGACAAACCTCTACACCAATGATTAAATACAGAAATTATAATCATACCACATCGCCCGTCGCGTGGGGTTATCAAGGGGCGCGTAGTCAGTGGGCAACCAGGCTGACAATGTTGAATATGCATCTGGAAGAAAAAAGAAGATAAAGAAAACATGTCCAATTAAGAAACACATTAAAAATCGGACGTGGAACGTAAAGGGAAAAAGAAAGAGATGGGTAAATTACATACTGTCTGTAACGAAATGGATAGATACAACATTCAAATACTAGGAATCAGTGAGACCAATTGGAAAAAATAATGGAGTTTCAAAACCCAAGAAAACAAGACAGTTCTTTTTCTGGAAAAGAAAAAGGAAATTATAGTCACGGAGTTGCTATGATTCTCACGAAAATAACTGCAAATGCACTAATTGGGTACAGACCAATAAATGATCGCATTTTAAAAGTCAGAATACAAGCAAAACCTCACAAAATTAGTATTATACAATGCTACGCACCAACCAACATTGCAAGTGATGAAGAAATGGAAATTTTTTATAACACTCTCCAAGAAACTTTAGACACAATCCCTGACAGAGATGTAAAAGTAATCATGGGAGACCTCAACGCCAAAGTAGGCAAAAATGATCTGAAAAATGACACCAATGGAAAATTCGGCCTTGGAAATATAAGTGAAAGAGGTGAAGATTTTATTGAATTCTGTAGTACAAATAATCTAGTTATAGCCAATACATTGTTCCAACAACCACCCAAGACACTTGTAACGTGGTTTTCACCAGACAAAAAAACACGCCACCAAATTGGGCTACATTGTGCTGAACCAAAAAAGGAAAAAATTGCATAAAAAATGCCAAGACAAGACCTGCAACAGTGACCACCAACTACTAAAATATCGACTTTCAAATAAGACTCAAAAAGAGGAGGGGTCCAACACCACCTCTAAAGCTCGACTACAAAATCTTTATAACAATTACAGAATTACAGTGTCAAACAAATTTTAAATGCTCAATCAATGTGAAGATGATAAAAAACCCAAAAGAGTTGGGGAAGAAGGAAAAGAACTGCTGAGCGCTGCTTAAGAAACTATCGCCAAAAAGAAAAAGACAAATTCTCCCTGGATATCTGAAAAAACACTAAGTGAAATTGAAACAAAATGCCTAAAATCAAAGGGTATCAATAATCCAGTTGAAAAAGTAATTTACAAAAAACAAAATACAAAAATTCAAAGATTATTGCGACAAGATAAGGAAAAATATTTAAATGAACATTGCCAGAGAATTGAAAACTGTTCTATCAGTAAGACAACTAAAGAACTCTACCAAGGAGTACGAAACATCACACGAAAATTAAATCTACACTATCAAAACTGAAGATGGACTTGTTTTATGTGATGGAAAAGAAGTCAAAGATAGATGGAATCAATATTGTTCCAACCTATACAAAAAGAATAAAGATCTAACAACAACATTAATTAGACTCAGTGACAGCGAAGATGAACCACCGACACTGCTAGACGAAGCCATAAAAAGAGTTAAAGAATAACAAGAGCCCGGGAATGGATGAAATAACAGCAGAACTAATCAAGAATGCTGGCAAAAGCGTTGAATACTTCTTCTACAAACTTTGTACAAAAAATTGGAATGAAAGAAGATGGCCAGAAGACTGGGTAAAATCAGTCTTTACTCCCATACCTAAAAAAGGTGACGCACTCCAATGTAACAATAACAGGACAATTGCATTAATAAGTCACAGCAACAAAATTTTGTTGAAAATTATTGCTGAAAGAATGAAGTTGAAGTTAAGAGAAGAAATTGCAGACGAACAAGCAGGTTTTTGGCCTGGAAAAGGTACCAGAAACCAGATTCTAAATCTGAAATTGATCATAGAGAAAAACAAAGAACATCAGAAAGACCTATACCTGTGTTTCATCGATTATGTGAAAGCTTTTGATAATGTTGATCACGATATCCCCTTTGGGAAAAACATGAACGATATGAATTTTCCAAAACACATCATCCAACTAATAAAAGCCATCTATGACCAACAACAAGCAGCTGTAAGAACCACTTATGGGTTAACAGAATGGTTCGAAGTCAAACAAGGAGTGCGACAGGGTTGCATTCTGTCTCCGCACCTCTTTAACATGTGTGTGTGTGTGTGTTTACAAATATCTATATATTTATATGCACACATATATACATATATGAATATATGCACATACGTATATATACACATAAAAAGCCGCGGTGGCCGAGTGGTTAGTGCATCGGACTCAAGACTGGCACGACGGCAATCTGAGTTCGAGGGTTCGAGTCACCGGCCGGCGCGTTGTTTCCATGGGCAAGGAACTTCACCTCGATTGCCTACCTAGCCAGTGGGTGGCCAAGCCAGCCCAAGTCAAGTGTTGGTCCTAAGCCCGGTAAATAGAGAGA
>NC_051426.1:21014080-21034080 GCF_015228065.2 Penaeus monodon
GGTGGTCACTGTTGCAGTCGGCACCAGGTCTTGGTCTTGGCATTTTTTATGCAACTTTCCCATTTTTGGTTCAGCTCAATTAGTCAATTTGGTTGCGTGTTCTTTTGTCTGGTGAAAACCACGTGTACAAGTGTCTTGGGTGGTGTTAGAACAATGTATTGGCTATAGCTAGATTATTTGTACTACAGAATTCAATAAAATCTTCACCTCTTTCATTTATATCTTAAAGGCCGAATTTTCTACAGGTGTCATTTTTTAGATAATTTTTGCCTACTTTGGCGTTGAGGTCTCCCATGATTACTTTTACATCTCTGTCAGGGATTGTGTCTAAAGTTTCTTGGAGAGTGTTATATAATAAGGTGCTATCCTTGTTCAAGGGAACCCCAGGATGCAGTTTATTGTCTTACCCAGGACAAATACATATATATATATATATATATATATATATATATATATATATATATATATATATATTATATATATATATATATGTATATATAATGTTACTGTATTACTATAATCCCTCTTATGTTTTCTAATTTCTGCCATAGGCCTTACCCCTTTCACCATCTCTATTCACAATACTATCAGAGCAAATGAAGATAAAAATCGAGAGATGACGACGAGCAGCTGCGTGAACAGACTTTCCTGTCTGGGACTAAAGTCACCAGTAAAATAGCGATCTTATTACAAATGACATTTTAGCCTTTAAAAAATAACGACCAATTTTTGTATTTTATATAATCTAGCTCGGAAGACTAACTTAATAATATTTTTAAGGTTATTACAGCTGATGTTACTGCTATATTTTCTGGTTCTCTACATTGATAGCATAATCAATATCTATAATTAAATTTTCATTTTCATTCCTTGTAGACCTGCGGAGAATATTTGTCTCAGGACTAAAGATAATAATAATAATAATTATTATTATTATTATTATTTTTTTTTTTTTTTTTTTTTACATTTGTGCTTTAGATATGTTCATTTCATGCTGCCATTTTGAAAGTGTGAACGGAAAGCTATATAACGTTACTAACGAATCATGTACGTCACTGATATGCGAACAAATGTATATTAACTATGATCTTAACCGTCATCACATAAATTAAGTAAAAGGAATTCCAATGTAATTTCAGTATAAATGACACAGAAAATATATAAAGCAGCCACCAAAACGGCCAACCGGAACGACCCGATTTTCTTCCGCTTGCAATTGAGTGGACTGTCTGCCTTCCTGCACAGCTGCCGACCCGAGTGACCTCGAGAGGGGAAATCTCCCTGGAGAACACTCGTGAACGCCGAACACGAGCAAGTACAGTGGACTCTCAACTTTACCCAAAGAAGGTTCACTTCTATGTTTCCTAATCGGACTCTTTTGACGTCTATCATCTGTATTACCTTGAGTAATTAATGAAACTGTTGCTGACATTATCATTACCAGATACTGCTAGATACACAAATATTTGTATCATTTATTCGATACCTATATATATATATATATATATATATATATATATATATATATATATATATATATATCTTCACTATCTTCACTTACATTGTAGTGACTGTATGCATTGCTCTTATTATCTCTCTCTCTCTCTATCTCTCTGTCTCTCTCGTCCTATCTCTCTCTCTCTCTTTCTCTCATTCTCTCTCTCTCTCTCTTTCTCTCTCTCCCCTCTCTCTCTCTCTCTCTCTCTCTCTCTCTCTCTCTCTCTCTCTCTCTCTCTCTCTCTTCTCTGTCTATCTATCTATCTATCTATCTCTCTGTCTCTCTCGTCCTATCTCTCTCTCTCTCTATCTATCTATCTATCTATCTATCTTCACTCATTCTCTCCTCTGCTTCTCTATATATCCATCTACCTATCTATCTCAATCTCTCCTTTCCCTCTCTGTCTATCTATCTACCTATCTATCTCACCCCTTCTCTCTCTGTCTATCTATCTATCTATCTACCTAAACTCACTCTCCTCTCTCTCTCTCTCTCTCTCTCTCTCTCTCTCTCTCTCTCTCTCTCTCTCTCTCTCTCTCTCTCTTCTCTCTATCTCTCTCTCTCTGCGCCTATATCAGTGTGTACATACCTGTGTGTTAGTTTAACGATGTATAATGAAGATATCAAAGAAAGATAAACTCAAACAGAAATGAAAAAAAATTAAACCGGAAAGAGTTATTATGATTCAAACAGTTACTAAAGAGAGAAAGAAAGAGGAAAGAGAGAGAAAGAAAGAGAAGAAGACAGAAACAGCGAGAGAGAGAGAGTGAGAGAGAGAGAGAGAGAGAGAGAGAGAGAGAGAGAGAGAGAGAGAGAGAGAGAGAGAGAGAGAGAGAAAGAGCGAGAGAGTGAGAGAGAGAGAGAGAGAGAGATAAAACAGAGAGATAAATAGAGAGAGAGAGAGGGAGGGGGGGGAGAAAGAGATAGAGAAAAAGAGACGGGGTTTTAAGTGGACGGGGGGGGGGGCACGACAGCCATGGTCGATTCCACAGATCGGTCCTCGGCAAAGCCTGCAGTTCAGAAGGATCACTATAGCGTGTCCAGCGCCGCGGGTTGGAGCGCTGATACCAGGAGCCAGAAATCCTCAATCTCTGGGATCTACAAAGAGAGGGAGATGGCTGCGTCTCGTAGCCATCTGGATCACGGCCGGATGCCGCGTTGAAGTCTCCCTAGACACTGCCAGTTTCTCGTCAGTGTGCCTGGAGATGGAGTCTGTCGCTCCGGCTGTGCTAAAAAGTATTCGTGACCATTTAACTTTGCTCAGACCCTTTCCGGGAAATCCAGAGGCACAAGACCAATTCCTGAATCTTCCCGCCTGCGTCTTCTACCCCCCCCCCCCCGCCTCGTCTTAATAAATAGGGTTCTTTCCTATATTTCTGAGATTGATAGAATTAACGTTAAAATCCATTTGAAATATGAAAATGAAATAATGGTGTAATGAAATAAAGAAATTGACATACTTTCCATGAAAGAACCATTATAAAACACGAAAATACTTAAACAGTAAATAAAATTTAAGATATAATTAGGAAAGTTATTATAAAGACATGGAATTAAAATTAATAAAATTTGTTTTCGGGATTTCAGGTTGGATTATAATAAAATACTCCTAAAATGTAAAAATCAAAGGAGTTTAATTCCATCTCGTATTCAAGGTGAGATAGTGGTGCCAGAAATACAAATAAAATATGCATTTATTAGAATGTGATAGAGCAGCGGTCCGTGGCAACACTCGTAGTTTCGGGCATCCTCCTCACTCGCGGATAAAGCGGTCGAGCTCAGGGTTTCGGCGAAGGGAGAGCGATCGAAGCTCATGCTGCAGTATGAAGGGAGAGGTAAAGGAGCTCCTGGTAATATAGAGTAGTCTCTCCCATAGTCTTTAAAGAATATACAGGGCAAAACGTCACGCCGCGGCTGCGACAGAAATTCGTCAGTTTCCAGAGGGTAATGAACGCGTGCCGTGGGAGGGGTGGAGGTGAGAGGAAATATTTAGCATTTTTTATACCCCCTGGAGTAAGACGACGTGATTTTGCGAAGTCGTCCACTGCAAGGGAGAGAGGGGGGGGAGGGGGAGGACGAGTAACCATCAAAATGTTCATCTTTGTTTGTAGACTGATTGATAATTTGACTACGAAATAGATTAAAAAATACAATAACGAGTGTTTAAAACAAAAAATTGCTTCAATCGTATTATCAAAAAGAGATGTGTGTTTCAGTTATTTGCATGACAAAATATTAAATACTTATGATAATCACCCACCCCAGACAGACAGACAAAGACAAACAAACAGTAAAAGAGAGAGAAGAAATTCTGTATTTACACCTGCAACAAACAAAATCATAGGTAGAGGAAGGGTAAAGCGACAAAGAGAGAGTGGAGGGAGAAAAGGAAAAGATGGAAAGAAATAGGCATAGTTGGCGGGAAAGATGTCTGGAACATCATAATTTTCAGATCCGTATGAAACGCAACGGAAGTCAAAGCGATAGACACGCAGTTTGAGCCAAAGATCCTCTAAAGAGTATTATTTAGTGGCTCCTCTCTCTCTCTCTCTCTCTCTCTTTCCTTCTCTCTCTCGCTCTCTCCGCCCCCCCCCCCCCCACCCCCCCCCCCCCCCCCCCCCACCCCCCCCCCCCCTCTCTCTCTCTCCCTCTCTACTCTCTCTCTCTCTACTCTCCGTCTCTCTCCTCTTCTCTCCACTTTCTCTCTCTCTCTCTCTCTCTCTCTCTCTCGTCTCTCTCTTCTCTCTCTCTCTCTCTCTCTCTCTCTCTCCCCGTCTCTCTCTCTTTCACTTCTCTCTCTCTCTCGCTCTTTCCTTCTCTCTCTCTCCTCTCTTTCCTTCTCTCTCCCCTTCTCGTCTCTTCTCCTCTCCTCTCTCCCTTCCTCTCCCTTTGTATATATATGGATATATATGTATATGTGTGTGCGTATATATATGTATATATGTGTGTGTATATATATATGTGTATATGTGTGTGTGTATATATGTAGGTATGTATATATGTTATATATATATATATATATATATATATATATATATATATATATATATATATATATATATATATTTTTTTTTTTTTTTTTTTTTTTTTTTTTTTTTTTTTTTTTGATGATATTGGAGTGAGTACGTGGTAGGGTCCCCAGTTCCTTTCCACGGAGAGTGCCGGTGTTACCTTTTTTAGGTAATCATTCTCTCTATTTATCCGGGCTTGGGACCAACACTGACTTGGGCTGGCTTGGCCACCCACTGGCTAGGTAGGCAATCGAGGTGAAGTTCCTTGCCCATGGAAACAACGCGCCGGCCGGTGACTCGAACCCTCGAACTCAGATTGCCGTCGTGCCAGTCTTGAGTCCGATGCACTAACCACTCGGCCACCGCGGCTTTTTATGTGTATATATACGTATGTGCATATATTCATATATGTATATATGTGTGCATATAAATATATAGATATTTGTAAACACACACACACACACATGTTAAAAGAGGTGCGGAGACAGAATGCAACCCTGTCGCCTCCTTGTTTGACTTCGAACCAAGTTCTGTTAACCCATAGTGTTCTTAAGCTGCTTGTTGTGGTCATAGATGCTTTTATTAGTTGGATGATGTGTTTTGGAAAATTCATATCGTTCTGTTATTCCAGAGGATATCGTGACAACAGTATCAAAAGCTTTCACATTAATCGATGAAACACAGGTATTAGGTCTTTATGAGTTCTTTGTTTTCTCTATGATCAATTTCAGATTTAGAATCTGTTTCTGGTACCTTTTCAGGCAAAAACTGCTTGTTCGGTCGCAAATTTCTTCTCTTTAACTGCAACTTCATTCTTTCAGCAATAATTTTCAAAAAATTTGTTGCCCTTTGTGACTTATTAATGCAATGTCCTGTTATTGTTACATTGGAGTGCGTCACCTTTTTAGGTATGGAGTAAAGACTGATTTACCCAGTTTCTGGCAGTTCTTCTGTCATTCCAATTTTTTTTGTACAAAGTTTGTAGAAGAAGTATTCAACGCTTTTGCAGGCATCTTGATTAGTTATGCTGTTATCTCATCATTCCCGGGCTCTTGTTATTCTTTAAACTTTTTATGGCTCGCTCTGCAGTATCGTCGGTGGTCATCTTCGCTGTCACTGAGTCTAATAATGTTGGTGTTAGATCTTTATTCTTTTTGTATAGGTTGGAACAATATTGTTTCCATCTATCTTGATTCTTTCCAGCAACATAAAAACAAAGTCCATTTCAGTTTGTAGGTTCCATGTAGGTTTTCAAAATTTTCGTGTGATGTTTCGTACTCCTGGTTAGAGTTCTTTCAGTGTCTTACTGATAGAACAGTTTCAATTCTCTGCCAATATTCATTTAAATATTTTTCCTTATCTTGTCGCAAATAATCTTTGAATTTTTGTATTTTGTTTTTGTAAAATTACTTTTTCAACTGGATTATTGATACCCTTGATTTTAGGCATTTTGTTCAATTGACTTAGTGTTTTTTCAGAATAGGGAGAATTTGTTCTTTTCTTGTTGGCGATAGTTCTTAAGCAGCGCTCAGCAGTTCTTTTCCTCTTCCCCAACTCATTTGGTGTTTTATCATCTTCACATGAGTTGAGCATTTCAATTTGTTTGACACTGAATTCTGTAATGTTTTTTTTTTTATTTATCCAAGAGTTTGTAGTCGAGCTTAGAGGTGGTGTGGGAGCTCCATCTTTTTGAGTTCTTATTTGAAAGTCGATAGTTAGTAGTGGTAGGTCACTGTGCAGGTATTGTCTTTGGCATTTTTTATGCACTTTTCCATTTTTGGTTCAGCACAATGTATGTCAATTTGGTGCGTGTTCCTTGTCTGGAAAACCACGGTAAACAAAGTGTCTTGGGTGGTGTTGGACAATGTATTGGCTATAATAGATTATTGTACTACATATTCAATTTAAAATCTTCACCTTCTTTCATTATATTTCCAAGGCCGAATTTTCCAATTGGTGTCATTTTCAGATCATTTTTGCCTACTTGGCGTTGAGGTCTCCCCATGGATTACTTTTACAGCTCTGTCAGGGTATGTGTCTAAAGTTTCTTGGAGAGTGTTATAAAAATTTTCCATTTCTGATCATTGCAAGTTGGTGGTGGAGTTTAGCAATTGGTATAATACTAATTTTGTGAGGTGTTGCTTGTATTCTGACTTTTAAAATGCGAATCATTTAATTGGCTGTACCCAATTAGTGCATTTGCAGTGATTTCGGTGAGAATCATATGCAACTCCTGGGAATATAATTTCCTTTTCTTTTCCAGAAAAAAAAGAAAACTGTCTTGTGTTCTTTCGTTTGAAACTTCCATTACTTGTCCAAGGTCTCACTGGATTCCAGTATTGAATGTTGTAATCTAGCCATTTCGTTTACAGACGTATGAATTACCCAATCTCTCATTTTTTTCCCCCCCCCCCCCCCCCCCCCCTTACGTTCCACGTTCCGATTTTTAATGTGGTTCTTAATTGACATGTTTTCTTTATCTTCTTTGTCTTCCAGATGAATATTCAACATTGTCAGCCTGGTTGAGCCTATTGACTATACGCGCCCCTTGATAACCACGCGACGGGCGATGTGTGGTATGAATTATAATTTCTGTATTTAATCATTGGTGTAGAGGTTTGTCATGGAGAAAATAAAAGTGAGTGGAATTCCCCCAGGATCCTTCTCAACTCGCAGTTCTCCAACTAACTAGGAGGAACTATCTATCGCCGCTTTAAAAACATTTTACACTGTAATACGCCAGATTTCACCAGATATTCCACTTGACCTGCTGCCGACAGCTTCACCGCAACCTCTGGCAAGGGTGCTATCCTTGTTCAAGGGAACCCAATGGGTGAGTTTATTGTCTTGAACCAGGACAAGATATATATATATATATATATAGATATATATAGATATATATATATAATTGAGATATATATATATATAAATATATATATTATTAAAAAGATATATATATATATATACTATATAGATTATACATATGTATATATATATATATATATATTAATATATATGATATATATATATTATATATATATATAATATCTATATATATATATGTATATGTATATATACATGTATTTATGGCTCTATATATAAATGTATATGAAATTATGTATTTATATATACATACAGTATATGAAATTTCTCTATCTATACATTATATATATATATATATATATATATATATATATATATATATGATTATTATATACAGAAGATATTAAGTATATATAAGCATATATAAGTATATATAGATAGCGATCCATAACCGTATGTATATACATAATACATTAATTTCATATACATTTAATCATCATCATTAATAACGGTATGTCATGTTTGAGCAGCGTGGACCTCTCCACCATCCTTTCGCCCCTAAACTCGATTTGCGCTTTCTTTCACTTGTACCATCGACAGCCCGCAAATATCTTTAATGTTGTCGCTCAGTCTTGTCTTCGGTTTGCCTCTTCCTCTGTTTCCTATCACCATCCCTGTGAGCAAGTTTTTCTCAATACTTTTACTCCTCATCACATGACCAATAAACTTTAGTTTCCTTTTGTTCAAGATGTCCAACAGCCGGTCTTTACAATTTATTTTTCTCAGCACTTCATCATTCATTTTCTTTTCTGTCCAGTTAATACATCGTACTCGTCTGTAACACCACATTTCAAAATTATTGACCTTTTTCTTGTCTATCTTCTTCAGCACCCAACACTCAGAACCATATGACGCAATTGGGAAAACTAATGAGTTCAATAACCTCAGCTTTGTCCGTAAGGTAATGCTTCGGTCTTTCCAGATGTTATTGAGAGCAACTGTGGCGTTTTTGGCAATGGTAATTCTTTTTATCTCCGGTGAATCATCATATATATTAGTTAAAACAGCTCCAAGATAAGTGAACTCTTTCTCATTTTCCACAACCATTCCATTGATTGTAACATGTTCATCATTGTTCACTGCCGGTTATCTTCGAATCTTCATAATTTTAGTTTTCTTGGCATTAAGAAACAAACCAGCCTTTTCGCTTGCTTCTCCAACTCCATCTAGTAGTTGTTGTAGATCAGTGACACTGCTGGCAATTAAATCTATATCATCGGCGTATCTTAGATTTGATATTTTGTATCCTCCAACATCTACAGTTCCTTCAAAATTCTCTAGAGCACCTCTCATAGTTATTTTAGAATATATATTAAAAAGGTGCGGAGACAAAATACAACCTTGTCGCACTCCTTGGTTGACTTCAAACCACTCTGCCAACCCACAAGAGGTTCGCACAGCTGCTTGTTGTTGGTCATACATGGCTCCCATTAGTTTGATGATGTGTTTTGAAACTTCATATCGTTCATGTTATTCCAGAGGACATCGTGATCAACAGCATCAAAAGCCTTCGAGTAATCGATGAAACACAGGCACAGGTCCTTCTGATGTTCCCTGCTCCCCTCTATTATCAATTTCAGATTTAGAATCTGGTTTCTGGTACCTTTTCCAGGGCGAAAACCTGGTTGTTCGTCTGCAATTTCTTGTCTTAACTTTAACTTCATTCTTTCAGCAATAATTAAAAAAAAAAAATTTTGCTGCTATGCAATTGTCCTGTTATTGTTGCATTGGAGTGCATTACCTTTTTTAGGTATGGGAGTAAACACTGATTTTACCCAGTCTTCTGGCCATTTTCGTACAAGTAGAAGTATTCAACACTTTCGCCAGCATTCTTGATTAGTTCTGCTGTTATTTCATCTATTCCCGGGCTCTTGTTATTCTTTAATTCCTTTCTGGCTTTTATAACTTCGTCTAGCAGTGTCGGTGGTTCATCTTCGCTGTCATTGAGTCTAATTAATGTTGTTGTTAGATCTTTATTCTTTTTGTATAGGTTGGAACAATATTGATTCCATCTATCTTTGACTTCTTTTCCATCACATAAAACAAGTCCATCTTCAGTTTTGATAGTGTCCATTGTAGGTTTAAATTTTCGTGTAATGTTTCGTACTCCTTGGTAGCGTTCTTTAGTTGTCTTATTGATAGAACAGTTCTCAATTCTCTGGCAATGTTCATTTAAATATTTTTCCTTATCTCGTCGCAATAATCTTTGAATTTTTGTATTTTGTTTTTATAAATTTTTTTTAACGGTAGGTTCATGTTTGAGCCGCTGTGGTCACAGCATGATACTTAATTGTAGTTTTCGTGCTGTGATGATCTTGGAGTGAGTACGTGGTAGGGTCCCCAGTTCCTTTCCGCGGAGAGTGCTAGTGTTACCTTTTCGGTAATCATTCTCTCTATTTATCCGGGCTTGGGACCAGCACTGACTTGGGCTGGCTTGCCCACCCAGTAATTAAATAGGCAATCGAGGTGAAGTTCCTTGCCCAAGGAACTTCATCGTATCTAGGTTCGATTTACCTAAAATTATTTAAAACAGCGCGCGTGCTCACATACACGTGCGGGCGATGCATGTGTGCATCGCATGCAGTGATTGGTGTGTGCACTTGCACTGATTTATACATTTATATATAGATGCATAAATACGTGTAATATATATATATATATATATATATATATATATATATATATATATATATATATATATATAATTTATCATACATATATTTATTTTACATACATGTATATACATGCGTATATGAAATATTAAATGCATTTATATATAAAATGCATATATTCATATATATTTGCATATATATACACATATTTTTACAGATATTTTATATATTTAAGCATGTACTATTTTTTATATACGCACATTTATGTGCATGTGGTGTTAAGAATATTCCTGAATATAAGCCATGTGTTTTGTAGTTTCTTCTATACACTGTCCTATGTTGTTAGGAACTTTTTCAAGCATAATCTTTAATGTTTGAAGATCGTCACAGCTTTCGTTTTATAGATCACATAGACATTTATGTTATTGGATATTACTGTGGAAACCAGACAAGTTAACATATACCGTTGTGTCAAAATTTATAATGTATGAATATTCTTTTTTTTTGTCCAGCATGATTTAAATTTTGAGTGTAGAATGAAATATGTTTCTGTTTAAAATTCACTTAATTGGACATCTATTTCTGAATTATGACAGGAAAAAAAAGGAAAAAGATAAAAGGAAAACATCAATAGAATAAAAATATGAGGAAAATAAAGAGGAAAATTACAGGAGAAAAAAAATCCTTTACCTGACAGAGGGACAATGACAATATATATATATATATATATATATATATATATATATATATATATATATATATATCATCAGCCATTGAGGGTCCGTTGTTGGACGTAGGCCTTCCCCAACTGTCTCCATTCTGCACGATTGCTGGCATCACGGTGCCAAAATTTTCTGAAGGCATTCTTGGTTTCATGTTTGGGGAGTTTGGGCCGTACCCCACCGCGCTGGCCCAGGGCGAGTCGGCGGGGTTTGCATGGTGCTTCGTCTGGAGCCTCAGTTGTTACCTCCCCGATATCGTTGAACGTATTCGGTGCAGCCAACAACATCATCGACCCTCGCGAGCCTCGTCACCGCGGCAAGGTGTCTATCCAACGTGGAGGATATATATATGTATATACATATATACATCATCATCATCAATAACGGTATGCTCATGTTTGAGCAGCCGTGGACCTCTCCACCATCCTTCGCCACTAAACTCGATCTTACGCTTTTCTTTCCACTTGTACCATCGACAACCCGCAAATATCTTTGATATTGTCGCTCAGTCTTGTCTTCGGTTTGCCTCTTCCTCTGTTTCCTATCACCATCCCTGTTAGCAAGTCTTTCTCAGTACTTTTACTTCTCATCACATGACCAATAAACTTTAATTTCCTCCTGTTCAAGATGTCCAACAGCCGGTCTTTACAATTTATTTTTCTCAGCACTTCATCATTTGTCTTCTTCTCTGTCCAGCTAATACGCTGTACTCTTCTGTAACACCACATTTCAAAACTATTGATCTTTTTCTTGTCTATCTACTTCAGCACCCAACACTCAGAACCATATGATGCAATTGGGAAAACTAATGAGTTCAATAACCTCAGCTTTGTCCGTAAGGTAATGCTTCGGTCTTTCCAGATGTTATTGAGAGCAATTGTGGCGTTTTTGGCAATGGCAATTCTTCTTTATATCTCCGGTGAATCATCATATGTATTAGTTAAAACAGCTCCAAGATAAGTGAACTCTTTCACATTTTCCACAATCATTCCATTGATTGTAACATGTTCATCATTGTTCATTGCCGGTTATCTTCGAATCTGCATGATCTTAGTTTTCTTGGCATTAAGAAACAAGCCAGCCTTTTCGCTTGCTTCTCTAATTTTATCTTGTAGTTTGTAGTTCAGTGATACTGCTGGCATATATATATAATATATATATATATATATATATATATATATATATATATATACATCAATCAATCAATAACGGTATGCTCATGCTTGAGCAGCCGTGGACCTCTCCACCATCCTTCGCCACTAAACTCGATCTTACGCTTTTCTTTCCACTTATACCATCGACAGCCCGCAAATATCTTTGATATTGTCGCTCAGTCTTGTCTTTGGTTTGCCTCTTCCTCTGTTTCCTATCACCATCCCTGTCAGCAAGTTTTTCTCAATACTTTTACTTCTCATTACATGACCAATAAACTTTAATTTCCTCTTGTTCAAGATGTCCAAAAGTCGGTCTTTACAATTTATTTTTTCTCAGCACTTCATCATTCGTCTTCTTCTCTGTCCAGCTAATACGCAGTACTCGTCTGTAACACCACATTTCAAAACTATTGATCTTTTTCTTGTCTATCTACTTCAACACCCAACACTCAGAACCATATGATGCAATTGGGAAAACTAATGAGTTCAATAACCTCAGCTTTGTCCGTAAGGTAATGCTTCGGTCTTTCCAGATGTTATTGAGAGCAACTGTGGCGCTTTTGGCAATGGTAATTCTTCTTTTTATCTCCGGTGAATCATCATATGTATTAGTTAAAACAGCTCCAAGATAAGTGAACTCTTTCACATTTTCCACAATCATTCCATTGATTGTAACATGTTCATCATTGTTCATTGCCGGTTATCTTTGAATCTTCATGATCTTAGTTTTCTTGGCATTAAGAAATAAGCCAGCCTTTTCGCTTGCTTCTCTAACTTTATCTAGTAGTTGTTGTAGTTCAGTGATACTGCTGGTAATCAAACTATATCATCGGCGTACCTCAGATTTGATATTTTGTATCCTCCAACATCCACAGTTCCTTCAAAATTCTCTAGAGCACCTCTCATAATTGTTTCAGAATATATATTAAAGAGGTGCGGAGACAGAATGCAACCCTGTCGTACTCCTTGTTTGACTTCGAACCATTCTGTTAACCCATAAGTGGTTCTTACAGCTGCTTGTTGTTGGTCATACAAGGCTTTTATTAATTGGATGATGTGTTTTTGGAAACTTCATATCGTACATGTTTATTCCAGAGGATATCGTGATCAACAGTATCAAAAGCTTTCACATAATCGATGAAACACAGGTATAGGTCTTTTTGATGTTCTCTGTTTTTCTCTATGATAAATTTTAAATTTAGAATCTGGTTTCTGGTACCTTTTCCAGGGCGAAAACCTGCTTGTTCGTCTGCAATTTCCTCTCTTAACTTCAACTTCATTCTTTCAGCAATAATTTTCAACCAAATTTTGCTGCTGTGACTTATTAAGGCAATTGTCCTATTATTGTTGCATTGGAGTGCGTCACCTTTTTTAGGTATGGGAGTAAAGACTGATTTTACCCAGTCTTCTGGCCATTTTCTTTCATTCCATATTTTTTGTACAGAGTTTGTAGAAGAAGTATTCAACACTTTCGCCAGCATTCTTAATTAGTTCTGCTGTTATTTCATCTATTCCGGGGCTCTTGTTATTCTTTACTTCTTTTATGGCTTTTTATAACTTCGTCCAGCAGTGGCGGTGGTTCATCCTCGCTGTCATTGAGTCTAATTAATGTTGTTGTTGTTAGATTTTTATTCTTTTTGTATAAGTTGGAACAATATTGATTCCATCTATCTTTGACTTCTTTTCCATCACATAAAACAAGTCCATCTTCAGTTTTGATAGTGTCCATTGTAGGTTTAAATTTTCGTGTGATGTTTCGTACTCCTTGGTAGAGTTCTTTAGTTGTCTTATTGATAGAACAGTTTTTCAATTCTCTGGCAATGTTCATTTAAATATTTTTCCTTATCTTGTCGCAATAATCTTTGAATTTTTGTATTTTGTTTTTTGTAAATTACTTTTTCAACTGGATTATTGATACCTTTTTATTTTAGGCATCTTCTTGTTTCAATTTCACTTAGTGTTTTTTCAGATATCCAGGGGGAATTTGTCTTTTTCTTTTTGGCGATAGTTTTCTTAAGCAGTGCTCAGCCAGAGTTCTTTTCCTTCTTCCCACAACTCATTTGGTGTTTTATCATCTTCACATTGATTGAGTATTTCAAATTTGTTTGACACTGTAATTCTGTAATTGTTATCAAGAGTTTTGTAGTCGAGCTTTAGAGGTGGTGTTGGAACGCTCCATCTTTTTGAGTCTTATTTTAAATTCGATAGTTGGTGGTCACTGTTGCAGTCGGCTCCAGGTCCTTGTTTTCTAATTTTTTATGCAACTCTTCCATTTTTGGTTCAGCACAATGTAGTCAATTTGGTTTGCGTGTTCTTTTGTCTGGTGAAAACCACGTGTACAAGTGTCTTGGGTGGTGTTGGAACAATGTATTGGCTATAACTAAATTATTTGTACTACAGAATTCAATAAAATCTTTACCTCTTTCATTTATATCTCCAAGGCCGAATTTTCCACAGGTGTCATTTTTTAGATTATTTTTTCCTACTTTGGCGTTTGAGGTCTCCCATGATTATTTTTACATCTCTGTTAGGGATTGTGTCTAAAGTATCTTGGAGAGAGTTATAAAAAAATTCCATTTCTTCATCACTTGCAATATTGGTTGGTGCGTAGCATTGTATGATACTAATATTATGAGGTTTTGCTTGTATTCTGACTTTTAAAATGCGATCATTTATTGGGCTGTACCCAATTAGTGCATTTGCAGTTTTTTTTCGTGAGAATCATAGCAACTCCGTGACTATAATTTCCTTCTTCTTTTCCAGAAAAAAGAACTGTCTTGTTTTCTTTAGTTTTGAAACTTCCATTACTTTTCCAATTGGTCTCACTGATTCCTAGTATTTGAATGTTGTATCTATCCATTTCGTTACAGACAGTATGTATTTACCCATCTCTTTCATTTTCCTTACGTTCCACGTTCCGATTTTTAATGTGTTTCTTAATTGGACCTGTTTTCTTTATCTTCTTTGTCTTCCAGATGCATATTTAACATTGTCAGCCTGGTTGCTAACTAACGCGCCCCTTGATAACCCACGCGACGGGCGATGTGGTATGAATTATCGTTTCTGTATTTAATCATTGGTGTAGAGGTTTGTCAGGAGAAAATAAAAGTTGAGTGGAATCCCCCAGGCTCCTTCTCAACTCGCAGTCTCCAACTAATTAGGAGGAACTATCTCTGCCGCTTTTAAAACAGTTACACTGTAATACGCCAGACATATATATACATACATACATATATATATGTATATATATATATATATATATATATATATATATATATATATATATATATTCTTTCTTAACAATGCTTTATTTTTATAACAAAATCCGTGCCATCACAGTTTATAAGGAAGTAGTATAAATGGAATGGACGCAGGGAACAATATGTTTTTAAGGCAACTATAGAAGTTCATATCCGAGAGTTGGTAGGGGGGATGGGGTGACAAGGTAGGGAGATTCAACCGCAAACCTAGTCCACTAAATTCATTTTATAACATCCAATTACACAGAATCAAATTCTTAAGTCTACGTTGACTTGACAAAGAAGTTAGCAGGCCACCTGAACCGCAACTTCTGCAGTTCCACGCATGATCCTCCACGTCACTACATACACCAAAATTAACTGTCTACAAAACCATTTTGTGGAAAAGAAGGAAAAGGGGAAACCGTAAATTTACAATAAAAAGCTTTATTTAGAAGCAGGAAAATCATGTTTTCTTGTCTAGAGAAATACTGTACAAACGAAAAAAATATCGAATTGGCAAAAAAAAAACATTTAATTAGAGATTATATTACAGCAACATTAGCATTAATAATGATAAACACTTATCATTATCTTTATCATTATCATTACTATCATCGTCATCATAATAATTATTTAAAAAATAATGAGTAATGGTTATAGAAAAGAAATGAGATTCACTTATTGTTCTTCCACCATACACGTTTTTTAATGATAATTCTTTTTACTATTCCAACCGCTACAAGGAGGTCCTTAGTCTATGGCATTTTGATCACCGCTAACACTTCAGTGCCTTTCCTCTTTTTTATTGACTCACTTTTGTGGTCATACTACAAAAACTAAAGCCTTTATATCCTACTGAATGAAAGTTTCTCAGCACCTTTATACCATCAATCGAGTTGTGTGGACACAGTCAGGCTCTCACTCTCACAGTCCTGTAGCAAGAACGTCTACTTTTATGAAAATTTAAGACTCAGCAGAACATATACAAAGTCCTAATACGTCCCTTATCACCTTTAAAAATTGGTCAAAATAATTTGAAATAAATGCATAGAAATATAAGCTATTTAAAAAAGGAAAGTTTACTCTGAATCCTACAAAATGACAGAGCAATATACATGTTTTTGAGCTGGTAGTCTGTAATGGTTCTGAGAAGAGAGGCAGAGAAATTCTTTACAAAAGTAACATAAAGGTCTTCCTATGATCCTCATTAACATATTCTGTCTTCTCCTGGCTAAACGTAATTTTTTGCACCTATTTGATGGAAATGTGCTAATGACTTTGGCATATTGAGTTGGAAAAAATAATCCTCATATAAAAAATACTCAAAAAGTCTGCAAAATTATAACAAAACTAATAATGACACAACCCGCATCACAAGATTGCTTCTAGCGTTCCCTTAAGATATACTGGAAAGATATGTGCCATGTGAACTGAGTTCACTAAAAACAAAAAAACACCTAGCACTTTCACCATGACCACCTAAATCTGTTTAGTATGTTCTAGCTAATGCTAGCTAAATTAATTTCTTCCCCCGCCATCAAAACTTATAATTCATAGTTTAGTTATAGTGATAGGCTGACTGCAGCTGACTTGCAAGGAAAATTTACAGGAGAACTGTAATCTCTGCTTCCAAGATATTTTGAAAGAGCACCACAGGTGCATCGTCAGCTCGAGCTGCCTTCCTTTCATCAACCCCTCATACGAAATAGGATGCGACAATCTAATTTTCCATTAAGGGATTACCTACATTACAAGAAGTATTGCTTAACGTATGCCAAGTACAGTCCCCATACCAAAACATTCCAGTGGCAGGAGTACAGAGGATTTTCGCCATCGGCTAACTTGCGGGCAAAGAACTTGAAGGTTTCATCCAATGTAATTACAGGGAAGGATATATCCATCACTGCAATCCATTGCGCTACATAGACTGGCGTAACATTAAACGCGGTACGAAAGACAAGAAAAAATCATTACACATGTAGAAAAAACACAATATCTTATTTTTAAAAAATCACAAAAAAGGGAGAGAGAGGAAAGACATGAATAACATCAATGGTAAAGATATATGCTCAAATAATAAATACTGTTCAAGGAAGCTAAAAATAGCTGCCACATCACCCACACATATTCCCATTCCTGCCAAGAACTGCCATCCACCGAAGGAAGTAGATGTAGAGAATGAAGAAGTGGAGGATCATGGAGAGAGCCATGGCAGCAGGAGCCAGATGTTGACCCCGGGCGGCATCACCAACAGAGACTAGTTTCCCGACACAATGAAATAAAACAGGGATTGATGAAATATTGGCAATGGAACTTGTCATCTGGTTATGTTTGTCGAGTAATAAAAGTGACATATAACGAGTCTCAAACAATATACTAGAGGATTCCTATTAAACAAGTGAAAAAGAGGATACCCTAAGGTAACATTAAAGCAAAAAGGCCTGCACAATTGTTAGTTTTTTCTTTGAGGTTTTGCATATGAAATGATTACTATTTTAATAATACATAATCAGATCTATCATCAAAATGAAAATTAACAGAAGTTAACATACCTGTTTACAGCACTCAGCATCTCAATAGTAACCAACACAGATAAGGCTATAGTCATGGGTGGTGGTTGGCAGAAGACAGTGCAGTCTATGTTTTTAAAATTTTCCACATCTGTTGTACAGTAGAGATGGTGAGACAACTGGTAGTAGTTGAGCTGAGGGCCAGTGGGATCATACATACCACCAAGAGGCAGCAAAAACTGTGGTGACACCAACATAACATACAATATCCATGTAGCGGAAGAAGAGCCGGAGATGAGAAACTCGCCAGCCTTGCGAGGGGGTTTGTCCATGATGTCAAGGTCAGGGGGGTTGAAGCTTAGCGCAGTGGCTGGTGGACCATCAGTAACCAGGTTGACCCACAGGAGCTGGACAGGAATGAGAGCTTCAGGGAGACCAGAACAGCAGTCAATAGGTTGGACACCATGGGAGAGAAGTTATCATCAGCAAGCACCATCTCAGAAGCAGACTTAGCCACAGCAGTGTTCGAACCCATGGCAGGGGCATCATTCACATCATCACCAGTCATGGCAGAGATCTCACCTTCAGCCTGCAAGCATTCAACAATCTCTGACTTGTAGAAAGGTTCAACACAAGAGAACAGTCGGGTTCAATTGCAAGCTTCCCTTTACTTCTTGGGGCTAAGTTCATCAAATTCACGACCAGAGTAAAGAGACCTGTTAGATCCTCATCCTCCTCAAACACTCCAATGTGACGGCAAATGGCCTCGGCAGTTGCCTTATTGTCCCCAGTGATGACAATAACAAGAATGCTAGCTGCTCGGCATCTCTTGACAGAATCACAGAGGATCCAGCATTCCAGCCACACCAACAAAGGTCATGTTGACTTCATACGACCCAAGCAACGGAGCATATCCCAATTACTGCTATACTGACGAATGACAGACATGATCTTATCCTTTACAGCTGCAGTGAGAGGAACTTTGTGTTCCAACACATAAAAAAGTACAACAGTCCAGTACACCCTCAGGAGCTCCCTTGCAGATCATCTTGGATCCTGTGTCCAGATTAGAAGACTAGAGAGGAATACGTTGACATGGACTTGCGATCGCGTGAGAACTCACGAGTGAAATCCTTCTTCCAACGGGTCTCCATGTTGCACTTTGTTATAAGAGCAGCAGAGCGCCAGTCAACACCAAATTTGGACTGATTAAATGGGCTGATTTTCTCAGCCAGGACAATAAGTGCAGTCATAAGTGCAAACTGATTCCTGAACTCAGTGAAGTCCACTGAGGAATCATTGCACATTACTGAGATGGTTGAGAGTTCTTGAAATCTAATAACATCTGATCCTGCAACCTTAGCACAATGGAGATGAATTCCACCAATGGGGTCATAAGTGGAGCCAGTGATCTCGAATTCCAGAAGAGAACAGTCATTACCTTCTACCTTATCAATAATGAACATGCGAGAGACAGACACCTGGTTGGTAGTGAGTGTGCCAATCTTGTCTGAGCAGATAACAGCGGTACAACCAAGACTCTCAACAGAAGGTAAAGAAGTCGGCGAGTGCCGAGGGCAAGGCTAATGGTGATGACAGCAGGGAGACCCTCAGGGATGGCAGCTACGGCTACGGCAATCTTGAATTAGTGAATGGCTCCCTTGAACCCAGAACCACCATGAACTGGATGCCTGAAGTGTCCAAACAGCAACACAAATGACAGAAATGACCTTGAAAGGCTGTTCACCGAATTCATCCAGTTTCTGCAGAAGAGGCGTCCTAATCTCTTCCGTCTCAGCCATCTGAGTGCGAATCTTTCCTGAAAGGACATTTACTTGTTAATATCTTTAATCTTGACTGAGCACATGAATCAGAAAAATCTAAACCACACCTGCTCTGCATACCATCATAAAATCTCTATTTCAGAATGAAATGTCCAGTCATAGCAATGTACACTATTCATCCCAATCATAACCAGCCTAAAATCCAGCTAAAACTCCATGAGCATGAAGTGGCTTACCAGTGGCAGTTCCCAAGCCAGTGCCAATGACAATCAATGCCAAGCGCCCTTCCAGCATTAGTGCCAGAGAAGAGACCTTTTCTTGTCCTAGGGAGAGAAAAGATTCAGTTTTAGACATTGCAGTTCTGACATGTGTCATGATTTTACGAAATACACAAATACATATAATATGGTAGATAATGGATAAAAAGTAAAACCCAACATAAAGGAGAAAAAGTTTAAAATAGTAGTTGAACCCACACAACACAAACATGTCCCATGACTATACAAACAATATATTCATACATATCTACACATCCAAAGGAGCTCAGATGAAGGACAATTCCTCTACATACACAAACTATATCC
>NC_051426.1:21039080-21041580 GCF_015228065.2 Penaeus monodon
TTGGATATGATATATGCATTTATAGTATTGTATGTTTGTATATGTTGTAAAAAAATGAAAATAATGCGTGTGTGTGGTATTATGTATATATATTATATATAATATATATATATATATATTAATTATTAAAAAAAATATATATATTATTTTATATAATAATATTTGTGTGTGTGTGGGTGGTGTGTGTGTGTGGTGTGTTTGTGTGTTGTGTGTGTGTTTTTGTGGGTGAAATATAATATATATTATATATATATATATTAATATATATATATATATGTGTTATTTCTATATATGTATGCAAAAAAATTTTTTTTGAAAACTAGGGTAGTACAGATATAGGATATGTATTTTTAAAAAGTAATATATACATATATAATACAACATATCTATAATAATATATATAATATATATATAATATATATATTATATATTATTATATATTATATATAATAATATGGTGTGTGGTGTGGGTGTGTGGTGTGTGTTTCTCTATGTTTTATTTGAATTTCATTATACTATATATATATATTATATTATATATATATATAGTAAATATACATATATATATATATTATTTTTATAAATTTATATATATATATTATAATATATATTATATTATAAAATATTTTATATATATATATATGGAACGCGGGGGCCAAAGGGGTAGAGCGTCGGATCAAGACTGTCACGACGGAAACTGAGTTGGGGGTTTTCGAGTCACGGCCGGCGCGTTTTTCCCCTTTAGGAAAGGGAACTTCCCCCTCGTTTGCTGCCAGCCACTGGGTCCCAAGCCAGCCAAGTCAGCCCTTAAAAAAAAAAAAAAAAAAAAAAAAAAAAAAAAAAGGGGGGAAGGCAAAGGCAAACCCCCGCTTAAATTGCCAAAAAAAATCAGGAAGCCCATGATCCCCAAAGGCCGCGGTGGCCGAAGGGCTAGACCCGGGGACTTAGATTGCCCGACGGCAATCTAATTAAAAGGTTTCGGTCACCGGCGGCGCGTTTTTCCCCTTGGGCAAGGAACTTACCCCCGATTGCCCACTAGCCCCTGGATGGCCAAGCCACCCAAGTCAGTGCGGCCCCAAACCCGGGTAAAAAAAGAGAAGTTTTCCCAAAAAAGGTAACCCGGGATTCCGTGGAAAGGAAATGGGGGACCTACCACTACTCACTCAACCATCAAACATGAAAAATACAAATTAAATATCAGCTGTGACCACCCGGCCGCTAACAAGAAAAAAAGGGTTAAAAGAAGAATATTTAATATTATATATATTATAAATTAATTTTTTACAAAATACAATATAAAACATAATAATTATATATATTATATTTATAAATATATATATATATATTATATTTTAAAAATATATTATATTATGAATTTTATAAATATATACACAGAGAAACACAAAAACACCCACACACCCCCACCCAATATATATATATTTATATATTTTATATATATATTATATATGATAGAAATATAAATAGATATAGATATATAAAATATAATATATATTATATATATTATAATATTATATTAATATAATATAGTATGATGTATATATGTATATATTACTTTTAAAAATTTCCATCCATTTCTACCACACCACACGCACACACACACACACCCCACACACACACACACCACACACACCCACACACACACAAACACCACACACCACCACACAACACACACACCCCACACACCAACACCACAACACACAACACACGCCGGGACACACCAACCGCACACCCACACACAACACAACACCACAACAACAACACCCCCACACACACAAACACACACACACACACACACACACAAAAACCCACACATATAAAATATAAAATATATATATATATAATATATAATATATTTCACACACACACACACACACACCCAAACCACATTATATATAAAATTTTATTTAAAATTAAAATATAATATACACCACCCAAAAACACCCCACACACACAACACACACACACACACAACCCCACAACAACAACCCCACACCAAACACACACACCAAACACACACACACACACACACCACACAAAGCCCCACACAACACACACACACCCCACCCACACACACCCCCAAAAATATAATATAAATATATATTAATATATATATATTTATTATAAAACACACCCCCAAACCCCACACACACACCCCACCACGCCACACCACACCACACCACACACACACACCCACACACACACATATATATATATATATATATATATGTCTATAATATATATTATATATATATATAATATATATATACAATATATATATATTATATATATATATATATATATATATATATATTATACTGCTTATAAATATACAGGTATGTAATAAATGTTATAGCATAAAAGTACGTTACCTCTCTCTCTCTCTCTCTCTCTCCGCATCTCTCTCTCTCTCTCTATATATATATATATATATATATAGTATTATATATATATATCATGATATATTGTATCATATATATAT
>NC_051426.1:21051580-21054080 GCF_015228065.2 Penaeus monodon
TGGCATGCAGTGAGTAGCTTTGAAATATCTAGAAAGGCTTCGCTCGCCCAGGGAGCGAGGATTTGGTTGAGGCCACTTTCACACCAAGGTGGCACATCACACGTGGCTGGTGGCAAGTGATTTTATGTTGTTCATATGTAAAGCGGACTTCACATATGCCTTAGTTGCATGATGTGAAAAAAAAACATATGTGGAAGCATTTCGATTTTACACATGCTTTAATATGTAAAATATGTCATTGTCGTACAATCCGAAACGGTAAAACAACTAGCTGGCGAAATTATCTTTCCTCAATTACATCCACATTTATTTCAGCTGTTTGGCGTCTGATCCATCAACTATCAGGCAAACGTCCCCCCGCCCTCCAGCCCCCACCCTCCTTATTCGAGATACTCTCATCTCTGTTCCTCTCGAAGTTGCTAATGAATTGGGTGACTATTTCAGCCAGGTCAGTAGTGGCCCTCACCTTTCTCAAACTTTTCTTTCATTAAGGCTACCAAAGAACGCACTCCCATCTTCTCCTTGTCCTTTGATCCTATAGTGCTCCCTTTTCATTCTCAGAATTTCATGCTGCCTTACAGTCGTGCCGAACACCACAAAGGCCCTGGCGATAGTCATTGTCGTATGCTCCGACACCTTCCATCTTCCTTTCTATTCATCCTGTTAACTATTTTCGACCACATTTGGACAACAGGAAAAAACAATTCCTCTTTACTGGCATGAAGCCTATATTCTCCCCTCCTTGAAACTCAATAAATCAGGTACCCTCCCTCAAGGTTACCGCCCCATCGCTCTAACTTACTGCTTCTGCTGCTTTATTGCAGCTCGTACCTCTGTTTTCCATCACCTATCCTCCCTTCCCCGACCTCCCAGCCTGTTAGACATCCTTACGGAATCCAACACTTTCTCCACTGAAAACCTGCTTTCCTTCTTCACTCGCATACATATCCTTCACTTATTTCCCTCTTTGCTTATTCCTACCTTGATCCATTGATTCATCTTTTCCACCTTGACACATCTTTACCCTTTCCAATACCATCCTACTGTAGTACGACTGTTAGCATATAGCACCTATTCATTATCTACCCTTTCCGATACTATACATTCCTACAAAGCTACATGACCTTTGGTGTCTAGCACATTAATTTTGCTTTTTAACCATTAACCATTGCTAAAAACACATATCGTAACAATTACAGGTGTTCTTACAGTAGTGCTACATACATTACATGATACAGGGTCGGGCTTCCGGTTTCTCATGTGTTTCGTTGACAGCAGCTATTTGTGTATGGTCCTGAGAGCAGAGGTGCATACTCGAAGCCCCGGTTTTAACAATAACTAATACATTGATTGAAGCTGTTCTCCAGTTTCGTGATCATAGTATAACTTCACAGATTGACATGGACAGTCTTCCATTACTGATATTTGTATAATCACAAAATGATGTTTTCAATTTATAAACTCAGGGTTTGTTATATCATTATGGAATTATCATTGTTAGTTACTTAGGTAAAACATGCCATTTGTGCTGTAATGCTGTTAATTTGGGGGCATCTTCAAATGAAATGATATCCAGGAGATATAGTTCATTCTCTCTTAAATGTGTATAGTTTAATTCCTGACTAATATATGAAGGAAGAAAACTTGAGTAGAGCTGACTTTGTTTTGCAAATGTATGTTACTTTAGATTACCCATAGTTTCAGTATATTATGCAAGTTTAAACATTTAAAGGGCCCCAATTTATTTCAGGTGTGCTTTTAATGTAATGTTTTATTTCAAACAAGTGGATTTTGAGACATTCCATTTATAAATAAATTTTTTATTAATAATATTGCCAACTACAGTAGAGACAAGAATAGGAACAGTAATGGGGAGCATGTGCTAGTAAAAATATTTCAGATCATAAAGGTGAAAGGTTGATAATGATTATGGTCATGCTTATAATGACAAATCAATGATAATAATAAAAATATGATAATATGATGATGGTTTTTGGCTGTTTACTTTAATGACTTTAGTTGATGAGAGTTTTAAGTCATCAAAACAAAATGATTATGGTTTTGCTTATTTTTACAATAATAATAATGACAATAACAATAAAACTAATTGTAATACTAGTTGATATAATAATAATAATAATAATAATAATAATAATAATAATAATAACAACAACAAACTATATCAGAAAGAAAAGAAAAAAATAATGACAATAACAGTGACACTGATAAATTAGAAGTAAATATACTACTTAAAAAAAAGAAAAAAAAAACTGCTGTGTGCTACAGCTGGAGCAGAGGTCTATCAAGACAGACATCCAGTAAATTGTGAGTCCTTTATTTTCCAAATTGGATACACAACACCACCACACCTTGCATTAGGGTAAGGTACTATTACATTAACCTGTATATGAAGCAACAACAACTTGATGAGACAATATGTTAACCATCTCACTGAAATGCTTTTCATAACCTCTTTATTAAGTGATGTCAAGATTACATT
>NC_051426.1:21059080-21076580 GCF_015228065.2 Penaeus monodon
ATCAGAAGGCTTATAGTGGTTCAGGAAGATCCCATTTGGCTGGGCTAAACAAAGTATTGAAACTGTTTCTAGAGGTTGGGGTAGTAGAAGGACGGGGACGTGTGGAAGTGGGAGTAGTGCTGACAGAGGTAGTACAGTGGAGAAGTGGACACTAAGGTTGTGGAGCAATAATAAGGGAGGAAAGGGTAGTTGAAAAAAGTTGTGGAGGTGAAGTACTGTATGTTGGGAGAGGAGGATTATTTCCTGGAGATTGAGTATTGACCTGGATGGATGATTTGGCCTCGACTGAGGTGACAGTAGATATGTGGAGGGAGTCGTAGTAGCAGTATTCAGAGTTGTGTCCAAAGGAGAACCTGGTATCAGGGAATCAGAATTCAAATGTGGGGCTATTTGATAATGGGGCAAACCTCACTGTCCCTGATAATGGTACAAAGTCTTCATTACTGGCCATAGTAAGCCAAATAATGATGATAATAACAATACTAGTATCCATTTATAAAAAAAAGTCCAAAAAGTGGCAAAATCTGAAAGTATACTCCAAAACGTTTTTTTTTTTTTTTTTTTTTTTTTTTTTTTTTTTTTTTTCAATGATGATTTTGTTAGTTATTAGGGTAATTATGATAATAATGATCATAACTGTATGAATCATGACATAAATTATGATAAAAACGAGAAGAATGCGAATTTTGATAAAATTTAATTATAATAATTTTGATAAGAATGGGAATAATTGCAATAATAGTAATAATAATTATAATACTCTCCCGCATTATGGCGAATCAACTGCAGTGCATGGCTGTTTCCTGCTTGCCAGCCAGCTGACTCTGTGCGGAGAGAACTGTGCCGAGCGAGGCTGCGCTGGTGCCGAGTGAGGTGATTGTGGCATCCACCACAATATCATTTAAACTCATAGCCATTTGAGGTTAAGATGTGGGGTCAAGCTCCACGAGAGATGTTCATGATAGTAAACACCTGTATATATATTGTATGTACTGTATATAAATGAGTGAGTGACTTACTACAAATTTCTATTATGCATTATTGCACACTTAATGATATTACTTATATAAACTACTTGTAAAAATAAATAAATAAATAAATAAACAGAAGAAAAAAGTCTGTTCATTAGTAACATACCTAAACTCCAAAGGATTACTTTTTCCATGAACAGTCCCATAATGTGAATACCATTGTGTCTGTAGTAGCTATTACTATATCATAATTAACCCATTGCCGACGGGTGGCATGTACGTACATGCCATGGCATGGCGGGACCATCTGCCTGGGGCACGTACGCACATGCTATAGAGTATGCATGGACATGCCATAAGTTTTTTTTTGTTACAATCACGGCAAAAGATTATTTTTTTGCCAGTGAAAGTGTGATTAAGTCGGTTCTAACACTTTCTCATTTTTACCATGCAACAAACAAAAAAAATGCAACAAATCGACAATTTCAACTCCATGATGCCACACACTGCTTATTTTATTCGGACTATAGACCGAATAATGATCAACTATGAAGTCTATATAACAACAAAAATACCCTTCAGTCTCGATTTATCAGGAAGTTTGGCAAGTAGAGACTGTAAAAAATAATGAAAATTGAAAATACAACATATCTTCGTAGTATTACGAAGAAACAGCATGGGATGCTGGTATTTGGCATGAGTGGTCGCGCATGCTCGGGCGACGATATAAGCCCCCGGCAGCGAGGCCCGGGCCTCTATGAATGCTACCCGTCAATTATGGGTTAACAAAAAACACTGATACATAGGTGAGGTCACGATGAAGATGAAGAAGGAAGGAAGGAAGGAAGGAAGGAAGGAAGAAGAAAGCACATGCATGCACTCTGGTAAGCAGACAGTTAATTATGAAGTAAGTGCTGGTAAAGGAGGAAGAACATTTGGAATGAAGGTGGTGAAAGGAGGAGGAAAACCAGATACAATCATTTTCTTCGGATGAGGAAAGGGGAAAAGAAGTTTCATTAAAAAACTACAAATGAAGAAGATGTATGTTCACACAGTAAAAATGGTGAAATTTGTTGAAATGATCAAGTCTGGTTATCTGTACAATATTTCCATTCAGTTTATCTAACCTTTCGATGCAAGTTGCTGGACGGGTTTAAAAAGTTCATTGAGCTGTGCCAGTTCCTTCTTCTTGTCTTCCTTTTTCTTCATTTGAACCTCCTTTTCCTTTTCCAATTCCCTTGCTGACTTATTGCCGCCATGCTTAACCTGATGTTGTACCTGCTGGATGAAGCGTTGCTGTTTGGCGCCCTTCTTATTCTTTATTCCGAATGTCTTATCCTGCAAAAAGAATTTACAATTAGCACCTTTAACAAGTAAAAAAAAAAAAAAAAAAAAAAATAATAATAATAATAATAATAAAAAATAAATAAATAAATAAATAAATAAATAAATAAATATAAATATAAATATAAATATATATATAAATATATATATATATATATATATATAATATATATGGGGAGGGGGGGGGTTACCCAATGTGCGCAGGCTTTTTCGGCCGCTGTGTGGCCTACCAAACAGGTATATCTGTATGGGCTGCAGATCTGCACAACGCTACCATGGTATCATAGTAGATGCCACCCGCGAACAAGGGGTTAACATGTATTTTCACGTGTTATAATTGTGTTTCAGACAGCATCTGAGTATATGAAATGCTGAAGCAGTGACACCAATTGCCATGTGGGAAAAAAATCACATGGAGCGATTAGTGGACTGAATCACAGTGTAAGGAAAGTGTTTACTTCTAGTGAGTGGATTATTTTGTAATTTCTATATACATAATTGAACTATTTGCTCTTTAGTGCATGAGCTTGGGACTCGGATGTAATGGTGACCAGGCATTAACGATCAGAACAATTGCGAAGGGAATCTTAGCCTACTAGTTTTTGGAGACATTGTTGGAAGAGCAGGGTGTTGTCAGAGTAAGGGGTTGTAGGGGGGAATCACAAAGAATACATAATGAAACACCAAACTAGTTGTCACATCACAGAAATAGGTTACAGTTAGTGTAGGCCTTGATACCACAATGTAAACACAGATTTGAAAAAACTAGGTCATAACAAAATGAGTAAATGTTAATTAGAATTACAATATGTGAGCGCACTAATTATTAAAATTTCATTGTATATGAAAGTGACACATTTCCTCACACAACAATGCAGTGGTTGTTGTTATTTGCAAAGCTTGAAAAATATTAAAGGTTGCAGTTGCAAGATTTGATATTTGTTATTAGAAATTATTGCCATGTTTCTCTCTTTATAGTCATAAGGCTTGACCCTTAATTTTCTCTATATGTAGTATGCTTTCACCTGCTTTATATTTGTTTGGTATAATGCACTATTCTACAAAAGTTTTTGGTGTGCTGTAGATGTATTTTGATTTTGATTGGTGTAATAATAATCTTGATATAATGGTCCCCATAGAGGGGGGGAGGGCATGAGGTATCACTGGGAAACTGCAGGGGAAAACTGGTGGAAATGGAATTAACCCGATGCCACTAGGAAAACACTGTGCTCATTTATTTTCTTGTGAAATGTCTCTGCACATAGATGGCTCTGCTAGTGCTTAGCCACAAAGGAGTCAATTAGTACAACTTGTGACCTTACCCAATTTCATCTTTCCTAGAATTGTCAGGATTATTATTATTGATATTATTATTATTATTTTTTTTTACTATTGTTATCAATATTGGTGGTGTCATTTTTATTATAGACATTATAAGCATTACAATGATATAGACATTAGTAACAACAAAATGAGATGTTATATATTTTTGTAAATCAAGGAAAAGGGTAAACAGGCGAGACAAGCAGTACTTGTAACTGGTTCACTGGTGACTTAGTACATGTGTAGCCATCTATGTGTAAAAACAATTAATAAAGTAAACTCACAGTGGGTATGTATGTACGTACTTGCCATGCCCGGCGGCAATTGATTAATGTAAAACAAATGTATATAAAGACATTACAGCAAAAAGTTAAAATCATGCCAATGAATACAGATATGCCTGTAATCACTGAAAGTCTACTAGTTGAAATGCCAACTTTGGAGTCCATGTATACCCAACCCATCCTTTACTAAAATCTATGGGAATACATATTCTAAGAAAACTCACCTAACCACCTTACCAGGGAACCTGTCCTCTGGACCCCCTTAGTTTTTATACAATATGATCTAACCATATAGTTACCTGGATCCCTGTGTTTGTGTTCTAACAACCTTCAAAGGCATAGAGCTCTCTGGTTGCCCAGAGTAGCAGACCCTAAGCAGATGAGAGATTGTATTTATTCTGATAACAATTACAAGTTGGGATAATCTAGACTCTATCACTAAACTGACGCATGAAATAATCAAAACACACAAAGAAATATGTCAGAAATGAAGATAAGATAAATGCTGCATGGAGTCCAAGTCCATGGTGATTGGTTGGGGGCCTAACCACTGGCTAGGTGATAAGTCACAGTAATTAGTTATGCTTGAGACCACAGAATAAACAATTTTAGCAACTTACAAAAAAATTGTTTGCAGCAAGAAGTCAAATAGGCCTACTTATTAAAAGCACAATTTGTGTGTGCACTCATTTTGGAAAAGTTTCAGCTTCACACAGTCACAAGATACAAGTTCAACTTTTCCTGTAATGGAAAGAGGGAAAAAATTCCAAGATGATTCTCATCTATGGTTGTGATAAGAAAGTTCTGTGACATCTAATACTTTGGTATACATTTACATGAAGGCTACACTAAGATAGGAAACATCTAATAACACTGCCACAGAGAAGGGGGGAAAAAAATAAGGATAAACTATAAGATGAACTTCATGGTCTCCCCTACTATCAGAACTATAAGATCAAGATTGCTGGCTGTCTTTGTTGCTGCACCTGCCTAAATTGCTATGCAGCATACCTAGTACACCTTTAGTTCTTGGAGGATATATTTTTTTCCTGGATTAGTAGAGTAAGGTAACCAATAGATATGCAAGTTGGCATTTAAAAACAGATTATCACAATATGACAATATTTTAAACAATAAATATAGTCTCTTACTCAAAAACACAAAACCTATTCCCATCTATAAGTGAAAACCTAAACTGAAAGGATGCCAATTTCTTACAAAAAGCTGGGTTGCCAGTTTTAATTTTTAAAACTTGGTTCCCTTACAATTAGCATATTTTGATTTCTTTTTGTTTGCAGGTTGATTTAGTCATGGTAGGTATTAAAAGCACAAACCAGATCTGCTTGGAAGGAGAGAATTAAGCCTGGGCAAAGGTGCATGCATACTGGACAGGGCTGGCGTGCCCTTGAACAATATGTTTGCATTTTTTCAAGTGACTGTAAGAGATATATGACACATGAAACTCCGAGGCCTCTCCTATGGTTAGGGAGAAATGGGGGCACTTTCCTCTGAAGATGTCAAAGTGCTTTCCAATCAATATAACCCCGCCCTGACTAGTCCAAAACATACGCATTGTGATATCTTAAATGTATGCGCATGTATACTGGACATCAATCACACACTACGTAGCTATTGGCGAGGGAAGTAAAAAGAGATAAACTTCATGAATTAATTAAATTTTCCATTTCTGATTAAATAATGGTTGTTATAGGAATTAAAAATATCTGCCCCAAAACAGAAAAAGTTCAGAGGAAATATACTGATGAAAATATCTGCAGCATACATTGACAGTCTGAGGAAATTGATCAAGGTGGTTCAAAGAGTTTACCTGTCTAACTATCCTCCATATTCAGTATCTCGGGCAGGTCAGCAGGTTTCTTATATAAATCTAAGAGGTTGTTTCATAATGATTGTTTTGTCAATTAGGGCCTATGTTTAACTTTTTTATAATTGCTTTATTTCATACTTCACGGGCATAACCAAAGCATGGTTACTTTGACAGCCAATCAGTTTTAACCTGTATCTGCTGGGCCACGCCTATAGCGTTATAACAAACCAGCTCATTGTGCCGGGTACGGTTTAGGTGCTGTGATGCACTAGGACTTCCAGGCCAATGGGCAGGATGGTAGCCAGAAATCACCGGAGTCAGTGACACTGAGATATTTCTGATATTGGCACTGAGTGGTTAAGTATGGCTAACTGGTGTCATTACTGACTGTAGCTGTAGTGAATAATAATAATAATAATAATAATAATAATAATAATAATAATAATAATAAAAGGTGAAACTGAACAATTAACCCTTTGCCGATGGGTGGCATGTACGCACATGCCATGGTATGGCAGGACTACATACCATGGTGTATGTATGGACATGCCATGAATTTTTTTTGTTACAATAACGGCAAAAGATTTTTTTCTGCCACTGAAAGTGTGATTAAGTCGTTTTTAACACAATATCAATAGGAATTAAAAATATCTGCCCCAAAACAGAAAAAGTTCAGAGGAAATATACTGATGAAAATATCTGCAGCATACATTGACAGTCTTTGAGGAAATTGATCAAGGTGGTTCAAAGAGTTTACCTGTCTAACTATCCTCCATATTCAGTATCTCGGGCAGGTCAGCAGGTTTCTTATATAAATCTAAGAGGTTGTTTCATAATGATTGTTTTGTCAATTAAAGCCTATGTTTAACTTTTTTATAATTGCTTTATTTCATACTTCACGGGCATAACACAAAGGATGGTTACTTTGATAGCCAATCAGTTTTAACGGCATGGGATGCTGGTATTTGGCATGAGTGGTCGAGCATGCTAGGGCGACGATACAAGCCCCCAGCAGTGAGGCCCGGGCCACTATGAATACTACCTGTCGGGAAAGAGTTAATAGGTCTAATATTGAATAGCAGACTGCTTAAGAATTTAAAGAAAAAACTTTTCAGATGTAAGCATATGCTTTTAAGAAAACATATCTAAAAAAATAGGTACTGATAAGAAAACTGAAAAAGATTACAGAAATTCAGGAAGTGAAAGTATCATGTAAGCCAAGTTATAGAGGGGGTATTTGGTGGGGTATGCCACCAGACAAGACAGTTTTTCCTTATCCCTTTCCCTTGCTGAGACATTAAAATTCTTCTCAGCATCATCTAAGAAAAAATTGAGTTGAGTACAACAATAATAAATGATTGATGGAAGCACACAAATGCCTTCAGTACAGGAAGTACCATCATCTTACTGTATACCATTTGGCAGATTTTGTTGACCATATACCAACCATGCATATGAACACCATCGAGTGGAAGTGTACAGAGGCAAAGCTAAAGTTCCATCACCGTGGCAGGAAGGAATATCACTTCAAGGGCTATTTAGCACTGGTGATATTTCAGATGAACATCCCCAAGACAAATACCAGTACCCTCCACACTAAGGTACGTAAAATTATTACAATAAAACTAGTGTTCGAAAGGGGGTTTGAGGCAATCAGGAAGGGGTCCAGGGTTAGGATTTTTATTTATTTATTTATTATTTTAACAGCCCTTGGCTAGGGAAACAGCGATCAGGAGGGTTCACATACACAATGCTGATTCAAATCTTCTGTGATCAATTCCTGGCTCAGGTTTTTCCTTTATTTTCTAATATTCTTTATCCTTTAAATTATGATTATTACCTTGGGTTTTCATTTTTCCACTATCTTATTTTTTATTATTGTCTACTTACCCATGGGATCTGGTTACCAAAAATCCAAGCATTAGGCTTACGTGATTGGCTGATCTACTGGGTGGCTGCTTATAGTCCAGATGCATGTTTTTAAGTATAAGAGTTTTTAAATCTTAGGCTATTTTTCAATGTCCACATTTGCTATTTGATTAGCATCATCCAGATGGTAATAGTTTTTCCTTTGCACAGACTCCAATCATTTCTCAAGGTAGTCTACAACTGTAACACTATGTTACTTTTGTTGTTTTTTATTTTTACGTAACATTAAATTTTCTGTAAAACAACCTATGTCGCTGCTCACAGTGCCAGGAATATGATGCTGAGCATGGAAATGGCAGTCTCCGTGGAGCCAACGCTCTTCCAGTCACCACTCACAGATAATTCATTCCCCACTCATACATCGATGAGAATAATGCAAAATAGCCAAAGAGTAAAAAAAAAATTCCAATAGGTTTGTGCACTCGTGACCAGTCTTTTCCATCACCCTGGCCTTCAGCCACAATGCTCATCATGGCAGGTTTTCCTGTGATGGCATGTTCACATCACCCACTCCAACCCTGATTTTTTCATGAAGTGATGGTCACATTACCCAGATCCAACAGATTAACCATTTTCTCTATATTCGTCCCCAAAGATTGTTGGATGGAGTTTGGGACCATCTCTAGCCAGGGGGCTCTTTACCTTGGGCCCTCATGTTTTGTATGCGCCTAGCCAAGGGCTTATGCTTCCTCGTATTACATATGCCTAGCCAAGAGACTCCCAGTTGTTTAATACTTGATCTATATATATATATACTTAGCCTTGGAGCTCTGCCACATGGACCACTGTAGGATGTATAAAATACATATTATATATTCCTAGAAAGGGGACTCTGCCCATGGGCCCCCAAGAGTAAACCCACAAACCATTCTATAGCAGAATATACTTGTCAATAATTATGGCATTTGAGGCACTTCATGGACTCAAATATCAAATTATTGATATTCATTAATATCTATTTCCTATGCAAAGCCACAATATTGTTTTAACCCTTTCCCGACGGGTAGTATTCATAGTGGCCCGGGCCCCGCTCATGCCAAATTCCTTGCTGTTTCTTCGTAATACTACGAGCATATGTTGTATTTTCAGTTATCATTATTTTCTAAAGTCTCTACTTGCCATACTTCCTGATAAATCAAGACTGAAGGATATTTTTGTAGTTATACAGACTCCATAGTTGATCAATATTTGCTCTATAGTCTAAATAAAATAAGCAGTGTGTGGTATCATGGAGTTGAAATCGTAGGTTTGTTGTATTTCTTTTTTTAGAGTAAAAATGAGAGAGTGTTACAAAATGACTCAATCACATTTTCAGTGGCAGAAAAATAATATTTTGCCATGATTGTGGGAAAAAAAAAAAAAAAAAAAAAAAAATCATGGCATGTCCATACATACACCATGGCACACATGGCTGGACTCTGTACATGGCATGTACGTACATGCCTCCCGTCGGCAAAGGGTTAAAAATGACCTGGAATTGATGCATTTAAAATCAAACATTTCTTGCTGTGCAGGTTATTGTACAGAATAGCGGAAATAATTATCAAATCATGTTATGAATATATATATAATATATATATATATATATATATATATATATATATATATATATATATACATATAAAGAATGAATTAAATACATGAATTAGGAAAATCAGGCATTGGTAATTACAAGATAACCATTTTCACAAGTGTGCAGTAAAACTTGACAGATCGTAGTGAAGAGTTATGTGGTAAACAAGGTAAACATAATGGGTGCTTTGAAAAAGATAGGCCGATCATCTCTCTTCTCTGTCATGTAACTCTAAAATTTTTGATTTACACACCTTTTGCCATGGATGAGAAGTGTCTCAGTTTGGTATTTGTTACCAAGAATGACACATCCTACAGAGATAAAGTTCCAAAATGGGGGGGGGGGGGCATTAGCACTTTGTACAACTTATAAAAACACGAGAATAAGAACTCTGGCTGTGTGAGGGTGTTGTGGACTCGGCCTCTGAGCAGTTTTATGCAGTAGATATTTTTGTCATTTCACAGTAAATTTCCAATACTCTCACTTATTTCCGTAAGAGAAAACAAAAACAGGTTTATACATATTAAGACATGAATAATTACAACAAAAAATGGTTAATGTTCCTGTGAGCAACACACAAAGATAAAGGGAAATGGACACTGCCATCTTATACAGCATAAGAATTAGAGTGATAAACAACAAAGGTACAGCTTTAATGATGGGTTTTCTGTAATTTGGAACAAATTGCTAATAAGGGGGGGGTACAGGGGCTTCCCCCCATGTCTAGGGAATAAAAAGAAGGTAGGAAAGGTTTGGTTTCGAATTTTGGGTTCACATGATAGACTGGTTTTGGGACTTTGTATCTGGAGAGGGCATTTCTCTCAGTAACAAATACAAAAAAAAAAAAAAATTAATTGCCAGGTAGGTTAAGGTTACCGAGAGTGACGCACTGATAGAGAAAAATGGACATTGCCATCTAGTAGAGCACAAAAAATAGAGTAGGAAGCAATATAAGTAAATCTGCAGCGGCCTTATATTAAACGGGAAATGACAAAAATAGGCCCTGCAGAACACCGCTCTGAGGCTGAGTCCCCATCCATGTTTACCTTGCGAGGACCATAACAAATGTGACGCGTAACTCATTACTGCGATATAGCAAGTAGTCCTTGTATTGCTACGCGCTTGTAAGAACGATTATTTTGTAAATACCAGTGCCCGTTTTTCCAATTTCATATATTTAATGGATTCTTTTACTTTAATGATACATCTTTTGAGTGGTTTGATAATTATTTACACTATTTTATGCAATATCATTGTGCGCCTGCGCGTTTGCCACCGGGAAATTTGACAGGCCGGCAATGACATTACGTCGAGAAACACCGGTGAGTAATGATTTATTTCGAGTGCTGCGTCGATTCCAGGTAATTTTGAAAGCCATATTGTGGATATACAGGACAAATAGATATTAGTCCCTATCACAGCCTGATATTTGAACCCATCAAGTGGCCCAAATGGCGAAAAAAGGTATTATAAACCAAGCAATTGTGACCATATAAAGGTATGTGATTTTACCCAGGGTGTCCAGGGGGTGTAGCCCCCTGGCTAGGTGAAAATATTACAACAGGGGTCCAGGGGGCATAGCCCCCTGACTAGGTGTATATATTACCACAGGGGGTCCAGGGGGCAGAGCCCCCTGGCTAAGGAATATATAGATCATAGTGTATAAATCCCACAGGGTTAAAGTTAGGTTGGTTTACTGGTTAGGACGCATTGTACGAATACCACAGGGGATGTGGATTATGTGAATTTTGGCGCGTCAGTCCGTAGAGTTTCAAAGATGGCGAGGGGCATCCGTAGAGTTTCAAATGCCAATTTTTACCATTTTTTGTGCTTGTTTACATTGTTCGTCGGACAATGTTTGGCTCGGGTTTTCGAAAAATTGACTTTTAAACATTTCATAAATCACTTTCTTCGATTTCTGCAGCTTCCTATTGACACCCAATACTATCTATTATCCCCCCCCCTTCAACCTCCGATTCCCCATGCATCCCAAGATCGTTGGGTAGAAGAAAGATATAAAAAATTGATTTTGGAACTTAGTCTCTGAGAGAGTGCGTCGCTCTCGGTAACATTTACCGCCAGGTGTTAATCATCAGTGACAATATTAGAAATCTCTTGCTGTCACAGACTCCAGTGATTTCTGGTAACCATCCTGCCACTGGGAGCAGGCGTCTGCTACATGTAGTGGAACTTCCTGTTTGACGCACTCAAGGGCATCACCACGGGTATAATTGTACCTAGCAGATCAAGTGGTTTGGGTAATTGTTACCGAAAGTGACACTCCCTCTATTGACTAAGTTCCAAAATAGATTTTTTATATCTTTCCTCAACCAACAACCTTGGGGGATGTTTGGGGAACTTGGGGTTGAGGGGGGAGGGGGGGATGGATGGTACTGGATGTTAATCAAAGGAAGTAATTTTTGAAAAGCTTAAATAGGTGATTTTTCAAAAAACCCAAGGCAAACAAATGCAAGTAAACAACAATAACAAACAAAAACAAAAACAAAAATTGAGAGAGAGAGAGAGAGAGAGAGAGAGAGAGAGAGAGAGAGAGAGAGAGAGAGAGAGAGAGAGAATTAAAACCAGCCAATGAAACTCTACGGACTGAAGCGCCAACTTTCAAAAACTATGGAATGCCCAAGAAAATACAATCTATATATTCCCTAGCCAGGGAAAGAGCTCCCTGGACCCACAGGGTAAAACCACGTACCTTCATATGGTGAAACATCAAACTTTTCTTTCCTTATGTCTATGGTTAGAATTTCTTGGTTTCTATATATATATATATTTTTTTTTTTGCCATTTGGGGCATTTGATGGGCTCAAATATCAGGGTTAAAGTTAACGAGAGTGATGCACTGATATAGGGAAAAATGGACACTGTCATCTTGTAGAGCATAACAAATAGAGTAGGAAGCAATATGGGTAAATCAGCAGCGACCATATATTAACCGGGAAATGACAAAAATAGGCCCTGCAGAACACTGCTCTGAGGCTAAGTCCCCATCCATGTTTACCTTGCGAGAACCAAAACAAATGTGATATAGCAAGTAGTCCTTGTATTGCTACGCGCTTGTAAGAACGATTATTTTGTAAATACCAGTGCCTGTTTTTCCAATTTCATATATTTAATAGACTCTTTTATTTTTATTATACATCTTTTACGTGTTTTGTTAATTATTTACACTATTTTATACAATATCCTTGTGTGCCTGCACGTTTTGCCACCGGGAGTTTTGACAGGCCGGCAATGACATTACGTCGAGAAACACCAGTGAATAATATTTTATTTCAAGTGCTGCGTCGATTCCAGGTAATTTTGAAAGCCCTTTTTTGGACATGCTGGACAAATAGACATTAGTCTCTATCACAGCCTGATATTTGAACCCATCAAGTGCCCCAAATGGCAAAAAAAGTGACTAGAAACCAAGCAATTGTGACCATAGACGGAAGCGAAGGAATGTTCGGTGTTTCATGATATAAAGATATGTGGTTTATCCTGGGGGTCCAAGGGGCTATGCCCTCTGGCTAGGTACATATATTACCATAGGGGTCCAGGGGGCATAGCCCCCTGGCTAGGCATATATATTACCACAGGGCTAGGGAATATGTAGATCGTAGTGTATAAATCCCACAGGGTTAAGGTTAGATTGGTTTACTGGTTAGGACACATTGTACAATTACCACAAGGGATGTGGATTATGTGAAACCCCATAGAATTTTGCCAAACGACAGGTTTTATTCCCATAGAGTATTTCGAAACTTGGTGAGTCAGTCCGTAGACCTTCGAAGATGGCGGGGATGTCTGTAGAGTTTCAATAGCCAATTTTAATAGTTTTTTGTGCTTGTTTACTTTGTTCGTCAGACAATATTTGGCTCAGGTTTTCAAAAAATTGACTTTTAAACATTTCATAAATCACTTTCTTTGATTTCTGTAGCTTCCTATTGACATCCAGTGCTATCCATTATTCAACCCCCGGTTCCCCACGCATCCCCCAAGATCGTTGGGTAGAGGGAAGATATAAAAGATCTGATTTTGGAACTTGTTAAATTTATGAATTTGGAAAAAACGACACTGGACCCCATGGTATTATGTGCGCCTAGCCAGAGGGTTATGCTACCTGGACCCCCATGGTATTATATGCGCCTAGCCAGGGGACTGTGCCCATTGGACACCCATGGGGCCTGCCCCTCCGTCCCTCCCCGCCTGCCTGCCTGTCCCTCCGTCCCTCCCCGCCTGCCTGCCTGTCCCTCCGTCCCTCCCCGCCTGCCTGCCTGTCCCTCCGTCCCTCCCCGCCTGCCTGCCTGTCCCTCCGTCCCTCCCCCCCTGCCTGCCTGTCCCTCCGTCCCTCCCCGCCTGCCTGCCTGTCCCTCCGTCCCTCCCCGCCTGCCTGCCTGTCCCCTCCCGTCCCTCCCCCCCTGCCTGCCTGTCCCTCCGTCCCTCCCCGCCTGTCCTGCCTGTCCCTCCGTCCCTCCCCGCCTGCCTGCCTGTCCCTCCGTCCCTCCCCGCCTGCCTGCCTGTCCCTCCGTCCCTCCCCCCTGCCTGCCTGTCCCTCCGTCCCTCCCCGCCTGCCTGCCTGTCCCTCCGTCCCTCCCCGCCTGCCTGCCTGTCCCTCCGTCCCTCCCCGCCTGCCTGCCTGTCCCTCCGTCCCTCCCTGCATGCCAATCTGTCAATCGCCCCTCTCCGTCATCCTTATTACTTTGGTGTATAAGCTTGCTTCCTAGCATCCAAATGCAAAGCGACGACCCGACACCTGCGTTAATGTCACCGCAGTGCCGTCCTCCCCAGGCCCCCAGAAAGACCCTCCTGATATTAGAAGAGCTGACGGCCTGCCATGTCGGGCTGGCCTCGGCGCCTGGTGCGGGCCCTCCTCCCTCTTGCCCTCGCCTACCTCGATTATTTTCTCCTTCTTCTTCTGCTCCGCTTTCTTAGACGCGCCCCCTCCACCTTTGCCGGCATTTTTAGGAGGCATTCCGGCATAAGCGATAGAAATAAGTCCGCCACAGATTCCAACGTGCGGATCAGCTGCGGCGAGAAACAACTTGCGCGATGGTTCTTTTCGCTTTTTGAAGTAAAGTAAAAATCTCCGTCTCTCGGGTGCAAAAGTCCGAAAAGGGACATGTGGACAGGCGATATCCGAGGCCGGATGCATTTCGGTGTTTTTCCTCGGAGGACAAATGGAGACGAAAAAAGAACCATCGCGCAGGAGTTCAAAACTGTTCATTATGGCTTCCCTCTGATGACCCTGAGAAGCGGGCTGTGAAGGATTCCTCCGTGAAAATGACAGTCTAGGCCTCCCAAAAGGATTACTAGGGTTCAATTCGGGTTCCTCAAGAGACCGACATTATGCTTGTCCAAGAGCCAGTTCAGGTGGGTGCCTCGGAGGGCCAGGAGAGGCGAGAGCTGAGGCCTGGGGCTCAGGGGTTTTCTTGACCTCGATGTGCTCCTTGGCATGAAACATTCCAGTTTTTGGGGCGTCGGGGGCTCGGATCAGCCCCCCTTCGGGTGCCCGGGCCATGGCGGAGGCGGAGGGTGGCCAGGTGGAGGTATTTGGGGATTTGAGGCATTTGAGTAGCAGATGACTGCCAGGGCGAGAGGGGCTCCCGTGCCCTAGGGCGGGGGGGGATAGGGTCAGATCGTGATGTAATGAGATTAGGAGGCCTTGTGGTTAAAGGGCCCAGCGAGGGCTGGGATTCCCTGGCGGGGGAGAGTATGGGTCCAGCAGGAGGTGGCCCTTGCGGGGAGGGGAGGGGAGAGGGACCAGATGGGGGCTGCTTTGTTTTGGGGGGAAGGGCTGGTCCTTGGGGGGGAAAGGGCTTGTGTGTTTGCGCTGGTGTTGGGTCGCGATTAATGTGGTTGAGTGACTTGCTGAAAAGTGACTTAAAATTGAAAGTGCAGTCTCGGTCCTCAATTTGGATAATTTCAGGAAATTTTTTCTTCTAAATTTGTTTTTGTCTCCAGCACAAAATTTGGCTTATAAAACTGTGTACTATCTTAGAAAGAATCGTATAAGTCGTTCAGACGTTAGTCTTTTATATCTTGAAGTTGGCACAATGTTTCAGGAATTGAAAAAATATTAAATTCAAGACAAAATATTAAAGATTTTTTCTTTGTAGTAATAATCAGTGTCAAACAAACTCGCACTTTCAGAAGAAAATTATACCATGCATAACTCACTCTTTTAATTATTTGTCTTGGGTGGCCCATGTACTCATAGACGCTAAAGTCTCAAATTATAAGGGAGTGATAACTTAATTTAATGTCAAGCACCTTTATTTGTTATAACCATTAACCACTGATGGCTTATGTGGGAGTAAAGTATCTCCTATTCTTATGTAATCACTTGTATCTAAAAATATAACCGTATACTACTATCCCTGTGGCTGCTCTTTAAATCATTCGTGAGAAAAGTGTGCATACACGTAAAGTGGGAATGTAGGCCTATGTCGCATATGAGACAAAGCACAACATGTATGAGTTTATCTGTAAGATGCATTAATATGGTACTGTAGAGTGCACTTCTCAATTAGATAAGGCTTAATTGGAGGTTAGATAATTAAGCTTCATTCATTCTGAAGTAAACACAGTTTTATATATAGCTCATGTTGCTAATGTTTCTTGAGTGAACTTTCTCTCTCTCTCTCTCTCTCTCTCTCTCTCTCTCTCTCTCTCTCTCTCCTCTCTCTCTCTCTCTCTCTCTCTCTCTCTCTCTCTCTCTCTCTCTTGCTCTCTCTCTTTTCCCTCCCCCCCTTCTCTCTTTTCTCTCTCTTTTTTTCTTTTTTCTTCTCCCTTCCTTTTCCCTCTTTCCTCCTCTCTCTCTCTCTTTCTCTCTTCTTTTCCTCTTCTCTTTTCCTCCTCTCTCCGCTCTCTTTTTTCCTTCTCTTTTCTTTTTTTTCTCTCTCTCTCTCTTCTCTCTCTCTCTCTCTCTTCTCTCTTCTCCTCTCTCTTCTTGCTCCCTTCTCCTCTCTCTTTTCTCTCTTCTTCTCTCTTCTCCTCTCCTCCTTTTCTCTCTCCTTTGCTCTCTCTCTTCTTTTCTCTCTCTCTCTTTCTTCTTGTCTCTCTCTCTCTCTCTTTTGCTCTCCTCTTTTTTCTCTCTTTTTTTTTTCCCCTCTCTCCTCTCTCTTTTCCTCTCTCCTCTTTTCCCTTCCTCCTTTTTTCTCTCCCCTTTTCTTTGCCCCTTCTCTTCTTTTTCTCTCTCTCTCCTTTCCTCTCTCTCTCTCTCTCCCCCCTCTCCTCTCTCTTTTTCTCTCTTTTCTCTCTTCCCCTCTCTCTTTTCTCTCCTCTCTTCTCTCTCTCTTCTCTCCTTCTTTTGCTCTCTCCCTTTTCTTTTGCTCTCTCTCTCTTTTTGCTCCTCTCTCCTCCCTCTCTCTCTCTCCTCCCTCCCTCCTCCTTTTCTCTCTCTCTTTCTCTTCTCCCTCTCATTCTCTTCTCTCTTTCTCTTTCTCTTCTCTCTCTCTCGTTCCTCTCTCCTCTCTCCTTTCTCTCTCTCTCCCCCCTCTCTCTCTCTCCTCTCTCTCTCTCTCTCTCTTTCTCTCTCTCTCTCATCTCTCTCTCCCCTTCTCTCTCTCTCTTTTCTCTCTCTCTCTTTGCTCTCTCTCTTTTCCTCTCTCTTCTCTTCCTTCTCCTTTCTCTCCCCCTCTCTCTCCTCTCTCTTCTCTCTCTCCTTTTGCCTCTCTCTCTCTCTTTTTTTCTCCTTTCTCTTTTTTCTCTTCTTTTTTTTTGCTTCCCCTTTCTTTCCCTCTCTTCTCTCTTCTTCTCTCCCCCTCTCTCTCTCCCTCTCTCCCTTCTCTCTCTCTCTCTCTCTTTTCTCTCTCTCCTTTCCTTTTGCTCTCTCTCTCTCTCTTTCTTTCTCTCTCTCTCTCTCTCATTTTTCTCTCCCCCTTTTTCTCTCTCCCCTCTTTTTTCCCCCCCTTTTTTCCCTCCTCCCCTTTTTTCTCTCTCTCTTTTTCTCTTTCCTTCCCTCTCCTCCTCTCTCCCTTTTCCCTCCTCTTCCTCTCTCTCTTTTTGCTTTTCTCTCTCTTCTTTTTTCCCTCTCTCTCTCTTCTTTTTCTCTCTTTTCTCCTTTTCTCTCTCTCTCTCTTTTGCTCTCTCTCTCTCTTCTCTCTCTCCTCTCTCCTCTCCCCTCTCTCTCTCTCCCCCCCCTCCCCTCTCCTTCTCCCTCTCTCTCTCCCCCCCCTCTCTCTCTCTCTCTCTTCCCCCCCCTCTCTCCTCTCTCCTATTTTTTCCTCTCTCCTCCTCTTTTCTCTCT
>NC_051426.1:21089080-21099080 GCF_015228065.2 Penaeus monodon
TACAGCCATTTACATACTTCCTTAGGCACCTAGTATGTAATAGCTCACCTCTCCACATTGTTTAGGTGTTAAATTCGTGTTTGTCTAGTGTATACCAAGATATCTGAGTATTATGGTTGGCAGGGGTGTTGAGGTTATTTTTAATATCTGCAATCACTTGGACATAATGAGGCTCTTGAATGCAAAGAGTTGTAAAGACTAGTAATCAATAGAATATCAGTGATGTACACTAGAAAAAAAAAAAACAGGCCACACAAGAGTTGAATGAATCATCATAGAGAAGAACAGGGGTTGGTATTGGGAAGGAAAGCTGTGAGCCAGTTGAGCAGTGTATTATAAAGGACTTTGTGGGATTGTGTGGCGTGTTGTGTATCACACAATTTTATTACATAAAAAAAGAGTTGTTGGCTAATTATCTGGCCTTTGTGGGTCAGTGCAGTGCAGTGATGGTACAAACTTTTGCATTTTCTGCTGTCTCTATTGTGTACATGATATTTAATGAGATGTTATTGTCCTGCCTTCTAAATGTTTTTGTAAATGTTATCTGGTGTTATATTTGTATACTATACTTGCATTATATTTGTATACTATACTTGCATGTCATTTTTTCTTGGAATTTTGTTCAGGGACAGTTGAAGTATTCGTAATTACTGTAGATAGTCCCTATAAAAAAAATTGTTTTGAGACAAGTCCTGAATGAAAGTTCAGAAAAGAAAAGAAAATATTGGGTGTTTAATTTGTCAAGATCTATTTGATTGCTTATTGTACATAGTGGAGTGGAGCAGTATCATTCTGTGTTTTTAATTCTGTCTGGGCTCTGTAGGAGTGATGGAGTGTGGGTGTATGAGTAGAGTCTGAGAGCGAATAGTGTTGATGACAATGAGGATGTTATGTTGCTGTTGCATGCTTTCTGTGGGGGGATGACTGGGTTAAGGATGTCCGTATCTGATCCAGGAGTCAGGAGGGGAAATGGTTGTCCAGTTAATGTTTGGGAGATTGACATTCCCTGGATTCCAGATAAGGAGAGATGTGTCTAAGTAATTTCTGTTGAAGTGGGTAGTCTATAGTAAGGACTGACTTATATTTAGAAATCTGAAATTTGATGGAGCAAGTCCATGAATTATCATTAAAGATTGTTATATGAAAATAATGTCAGTGCTTTACTGTTTACACCCCATCATGACTTGACTCATCTTTTAATTCTCTCACAGAAATAAAAGAAAAATGCTCACTCATGTAATAATTCACTCACTTTTGCTTGCTCTCTCCATACAAGCCATCTTCAAGTCCACTCTTTGAAGCCTTCTTCCTTCTCTCTTGAGCAGAGGCAAGAAATACTGCAATAGCCATTCTCAGTGTTTACATGGAGATTAATCAACACACATTAGTGTTATTGGAAATACTTGATGCTCATTAAGACTATGTTGAATATTGTAGGAAGTATATGATAATTTGCTCATGTGATAAGCCTTTCAGCAGTGAGAGACTAGGAGAGAGAGAATTGTGTTACATTGTATTTATAACTATCAAGTAATGATGTTTATATAATGTTCATCTCCCCGGGAGCTGATCAGTCATTAATATTTCAGGTGTATCTTTATAGTAACACCAGTATTAGCATTTTTCGTATCATGAGATTGCAATCAGTTAGTCAAAAAGTAGTATGGAAAGGGCCAATATAAGTGACCCATGAAATGACAAGATTAAGATCTTATGTGCAGTTTGACAAAAGCTTCATTATGTTTTCAGGAAAACAACAAAAGCCGCTTTGTAGCACCAAAGTCTCCTGCTAGGAAAGCAAAAACTAGATCCTCCAAAAGTCAGTCCAGCTTGTCAGAGTTAAATGAGAAGAACAAGAGCGAGAACCAAGACATCATTTCGCCGTCAGACAAACCACTTTTGGAGAAGCCAACCACTCCACAGAATCTCGCACAACAAGCACACGCAATACAGAAACAGTCTGCTGGTATGTTTGAAATATGCTGTGATGAATGCTAAAGTTAGTGTTATTAATGTTTATTGATTTTGTAAAGCAGGAATTTAGGGATGCAAATTTGTATATATCAATTGATAATGATTGTTTATAAGTGATGAATAGTATGATCTAAGATTATTTGCTTTTGTGCCAGTATTAAAAGTAATGTTGATTACATTTTATCTGATTAAATTCTATTTTAAAACAGAGGGCTTGATGGCACTTCTTCGGGATATGGGTGCAGCTTATCAACAGTTAGCACAATACAACTGTGCCCGTGCTATAGAGCTACTTACTGCTCTCCCCACGCAACACTACCGCACTGGCTGGGTCTTGTCACACATTGGCAAGGCACACTTTGAAATGAACAATTATCAACAGGCAGTAAAGTAAGTATGAACACAATCATGTCTAGGCTTATAAGACATTGCTGTCTCACAGAAATATTTGCTTAATTGTCCATGTTAGATAGATATTTGCTGGAAAAAATAAGCATATTAACCCACAAGGATGTTGTGACAAGCCAAGCTCCAATGTTGGATGGCAATCACCCATGCCTCATTTAGTCATTGAGTAGTAACAGCCCCTCAAAAGAATTTTTTGCTTTATAAAAAGGTATAAAAAAATACCACAACCAAAAGTGTAGAAAACTGGGTAAATATGTTAATTTTTCAATTGATCCCCGGATTGCTCAGATGACTGACATGGAAAACCTTTTGTTATTAAGTTAAGAAATAGTGCTGTATTAATTTGTTTATTTATGTATACAAGTCTGAAAGATTAGTAGTATATATTCTTGTATGTTTTCTTACTTATTTCTTTCTTTTGATGAACTATGACTTAACCCATTCGCCCCGGAATTTTTCGCTCGTCGCTCAACGCCGCTCACGGTAATAGTTGCCAGCCGTGTGGGCCGCCGCAACGGGATTTTTTCTGGAGCGGCGCGGCGGCGCAAAGACCATCATATAATTTTTGCAGGAATCTATCCATAGATTTATTATGAAAGTTGGGTTTTATATAAGGGTAGGTAGAAACTGTACTTTTCTCATAGTTTTTTCTAGGCATCTATTCGCCTTTGTATTGAGGAGATATACTGAATCGCTTCCAAGTTCTCTATACTATCAGATGACATCAACACTTTGATGCTAAAAGTTAGTGTTGTTTTTGCACGAGATGTAAAAGTATGGACTTAGCCGTTTTTTTCAAACTTTCAAATGAAGCAGAGCAGCAAGCCAAATATCATTTTGATACTCAGAAGTAGTGCATTGTCCATATAATGTTTTTTATCATTTCATTCAACAGAAAAGGAAGAAAAGCAAAAGTGAATGTAGCTTCACTTTGATGTTCAAAAATAGCTTTGTATTGATATGTGATGTCACACTGTGTAAGTTTAGTTTTTTTTTTCTTTAGTACAAGACTTGTAAGAGAGAATATACCTTCATACCTTCCATGGCTGCGATCGTTCTGCTGGAATGAGCCTTTGACTGACCTTTTATTCACATGACTAACCAATCAGATCATGCCATGTGACCTGATGCACCAATCAAAGCAATTACTAGTTTCCAGCCAGTCAGGTCAAGGTACATCATAATCATGCAATCTAGTGTGAACAAATCACATGGTTACAAGTCATAAATAATTACAACAATTACATATGTCATAAATTACATACGTCACATAATTATCAACCAGTCAAATAAGACTAGTAACAGAGCCAAGTATTAGGTTGAAAAAAATAATAAACTGTCAGTCTATGGTCAGTCATCAAGGCAAAAATACGTGCCAAACGTTACGGGGCCCATAGATGCCATGGCAAGATTACATGCCAAACATGTTGGCGTCCATTGAGAGCATGGCAAGAATAGATGCCAAACGGGGCGAATGGGTTAAGAGACTGAAAAGAAAAAACTGATTTTTTTAAATGTATATTTTTTTGTGTATTGCAGATATTTCAGTGAAGTTAGAGAAAGAGAACCACACCGACTGGATATTATGGAATATTATAGTACAGCGCTATGGCACTTGCAGAAAGAAGTTCAGCTATCAGCACTTGCTCAGGTAAATATTTTTATTATTGTGATGTATCTGTATGTGTCTTCTATCTCTTTTGAGAGAGTATTTTTCTTCATATCAAGAATTTTAATAAGAAGAGTGTAAAATTATCCATCGTAATTCTTACAGGATCTGATAGAGGAAGACCGGGAATGTCCCCAAGCCTGGTGTACGACTGGGAACTGCTTCTCTCTCCAGAAGGAGCATGAAGCTGCAATTAGGTTTTTCTCAAGAGCCATTCAGGTGAGCAGTTACAATTAACCCACATTCATGATAAGTGAACTATTTAGTGAAGTTTTGGGAGGCTGGGGTATATTAGTACAAATTGTTCTCTGCCTGGACAATTATCCAGCTCACAGCCAAGCTCATCAACTGTCATCATAGCTAACTGGAAATAGTTATGATGTGAGTAGTTCTGCTGTGAATGGATTAAAGCAAATTGATTTGGATTTAGTGAACAGTAACTTTTTGTTTTTGTTGCTATTTCTGTATTCCTTTAATTTTATATTTTGGTAGAAGTTTAGTCTCAGTTTCTGTCAAAGGAGACAAACTAATTTTTATCCAATAGCTTTCTATCCATATTGATATTTGACCTTTAAAGAGTGTGTTCAAATTCAAGTTTTAAGTGTTCCTATAGCATCTCTTGAAGAATGAATGAAAGCTAGACTAAATATATGGATATTATTTTCTTGGTGTAGTATTTCCCATTTTGTATTAGTTTCAGATACAATGACTTTTCCTTTTCCATTATTGCAGTTTTACCTTGTGTTAGCAGTTGTATTTACTTATTACTTGAATATCAGAATTACATAGAAATAAGTGTCTTATGTTATTTTATTTATATCCAAGGGAATTAGAACATTATGATGGTCAGCAAGCTCTTCCTAATCTTTATGTACAATAGATCCTGTGATGCACACATGATTGATATATATTTGATCTGACATGGAACCAGTAGTGTAACATATGAGTCTCAGATTTGTCATGCTAGTAGTTCAAGTCAGTGGCAGTGGCAGTGGCACCATACAAAACAGCATCAGGGTGCAAGTAAGAGTCAGCTGATTAGGGGGGAAGTCAGATGATCTCTGTGCTTTTGTCTTGTACCATAAGCAATATATTAGGTAATAGGGCTAAAAAGAGGAGCTATTTCTCCTCAATGTTTTTTAATGATTGCATTAAGATCTCCATTTTTTATTCCCTCTTAGGTTGATCCAAACTTTGCATATGCCTACACTTTGTTGGGCCATGAGCACATAGCAACAGAAGAGTTGGACAAGGCTTTGAGTTGCTACAGAAGTGCTGTCAGAATAGATCCACGGCACTACAATGCATGGTGAGTTTGTCACAGTTATTATGTTGCCTGCATTTTAAGATGTACTTTAGGATTATTTTATAAGGATCATGAAGTCTATGATGGTTTGATGATACATTTTAAATGCACAAATTTTAATGTTCTTATTTCTTAATCCATAGGTATGGTATTGGTTTAGTATTGTTCAAGCAAGAAAGGTTTGCTCAAGCAGAGTCTCATTTCAAGAAAGCACTTGGTATTCACCCGCACAGTTCTGTTCTCATGTGCCATGTGGCTGTGGTAAGTAACTTTTCCCTATTTGTTTTTCTCTTTTAGAATCAGCCTTTTCATCCTCCCCCTCCTCTTCTTTATCATCCTCATTCTCTTCTTTTTCTTTGTATTTCCTCATCCTCTTATTATCATCCTCTTCCTCTGTCTCCTTTTCCTTTCTTCTTCATCTCCTCCTCCTCCTCTTTCTTGTCCTCCTCCCCATCTCGTCTTTTTCCTTCTCTTCCTCCTCATCTTCATCCTTCTTTGCTTTCTCTTCCTCTTTATTGTCATCCTTCTTTGCTTTCTTTTCTTGTTCTTATTCTTATTCCTCCTCCTTCCTCCTCCTCCATCACTGATGTATTTATAGAACTTTTTTTCTTGCATTCATGAGCACCAAGAATGAAAAATATTGATTGTACTATGTGATGCAGGGAAGCCAGTAAGCTGACTAGCATTCAGAATGACTGAAGAGCATAAAAGATTAAGATGTTTCTCTTTCCCTTTCCCTAGGTGGAGCATGCCCTTCAGAAGAGTAGTGCAGCACTTGCGACGCTGAACCGTGCACTAGCTGTAGAACCCCGCAATCCACTTTGTAAATATCACAGAGCATCTATCTTGCACGCAACAGATCACCATCAAGAAGCCCTCGCAGAGCTAAATCAGCTTAAGGAGATAGTTCCTAAAGAGTCTAATGTCTATTTCCTGCTAGGGAAGGTAAGAAGGAAGTTTCATAGTAGTATTAGGTAGCAGAAATGGTCCAAGAAGTAGATTAAAGTTCTGTAGAAAAAAGGAGGGAATAATTGGGCTTTTGGATATTAATGTTAGATATTTGCATTTCACCACTGTTATTCAGAGACCATGTGAGTGAAGTGTTTTATGTAGGAATATCATCCTGGTAAAGTTTGATTATACTATTTATGATTATTATTAGCATTATGTATTTACATTTGAAACAAAAATTCATTGTCATTTTTGTGCTTGTAGACTTGTTCGATATATCCTCTTTTGCCATCTTACTAAGGCAACATACCCCCACAGGTGCACAAAAAATTGGGCCAGACCCACCTCGCATTAATGAATTTCTCATGGGCCATGGACCTTGATCCCAAAGGTGCCAATAATCAGTTCAAGGAAGCCATCGACCCAGCCATTAACCGTTTCCCTGTGGACGATGAGGACACCACCAATAATAACCCACATGATAATGGTGGGTTCCTAAGTCTGTATCTATTGTTTGTTTTCTTCTAACTTATAAGAGAATTAGATATTAGTGGATTTGATTAAGGGGAGGAGATGACTGCAGGAGGAAGAGGAATAGAGTCAGGGTGTGAAGGAGGTGGAATGGAGTCAAACAGAAAAAATTACCTGCTTTATTATTTCTACACTGAATATCCTGATTGTGAAAAGGGAGGAAGTGTAAATAGAAGTCATTATAGGGAAGAAGATCAAAAGGCATTGTTCTTTTCTTTTGATTGTGACATCCTTTCTATAAGACTAGAAAGACACTAAGTTTCATTATAGATATGAGGAGTCATTTATATTATAACAAAAGAAACATCCAGTTCCATCTTACAAATTTTAGAGACTCTTACAGGCCTTTAAGAACTGAAAAGTTAACAGAATCTGGTGTTTTGGGGAAAACACATTTTTGACGCTAACTATATTGTTCTTATTGTAAATTTTAATGGTATTTTATGTTGAAGGTTCATTCATTGCTAGATTTGGCTGTTGTATGAGATTTGTATTTACAAATAGAGATATGTATATTTTTTTTTCTATACATGTCATAGTAATTTTAAAGTTCTTACCCAAATATAACCTGAGAGCTGGGCTAAAACACCAAAGTCACCAGGTTGTGTATAGCAGTTTCCCAGCAGGAATATGCCAGTGGATATGGTGGTTAACTCATTATACCCAGATATCAATACTAAGTAGATGGTCATGTCTTTGGGTAGGTGTCAGAGGTGTGTTGATGCTTTATGTTGCTTCAAGATGGATTAAAAAGTGCAGAAGCATTGCTGGAATTCAACAATCCAAGTTTGTCTGAAAAGTCATTTATCATACACTCGTAAATATAGCCATCAGAAAGAGGAATGCACTTCATACAGTAACTGAAATAACAGAACTAACATTGTCCGACCTCACTAATAACTGCTGGTGCAGAATGGCCCCGTACATTGCCCAACTCTTTGACTTAGGTGGCATGGGTTCATAACTGCAAACATTGCCATTAATATATATGGGATTACCCTTTTCATTTAAAGGGCATGCTTTTGCGTCGGTTGTTTTACTTGTCATAATTTTTTAGTCAAATGATGTGATCTTGACTAGTGATACAAGAAAAATATGAGAATTTAATCCTTTGATGAAAGGATGGCAAGAATACATGCCATGTCCATTGTGTTTTCTTGTTTATTGATTGTCTTTACAGAAAGATGGCTCCAAAAGTACTTAAGGGAGTCAATTATTAGTCTTGTGTAGCTCACCTGTTTACCCTTTTCCTGGAGTTTTGGAAAGATTATTATTATTATTGTTGTTTTTATTTTTATTATTTATTATTATTATTATTATTATTATTATTATTATTATTATTATTATCATTATCATTATACATATATATTTTTGTTTCTTTTTCTTTTCTTTTCTTTTTTTTTCTTTTCTTTTCTTCTTTTTCTCTTTTCTTTTTCTTTTTCTTTTTCTTTTTCTTTTTCTTTTCTTTAACCTGTTTCCGATGTGTACAAGTGTCATAACATACCCCTTGGAATATGGCTGCACACGTGGTGATGTGCCAGAGCGCATAGAGCAGGAAGTTCCGTTACATGTAGCGGACTCCCACGCCCAGTGTCTGGACATTGCTAGAAATCACCAGAGTTTATGATACTCAGATTTCTGATACCTGTTGGCATAGGGTTAATTAATCTATTATTAATTGATTTATTACTAATTTTTTGCTATTAGTATTGTTAATAACATTATGATATAATCTCAATGTCAACAATAATGATATCATAGAATATTAATAAGCTTAAAAGAATATTTTTCCAAAAAAATTAAGGAAAGGGGAAATCAGGTGAGGACATGTAGGCTTGTTAACCCTTTAACGCCGGTCTGAATAATTCACTGAGAGTAGTTAAAATCCAGTGATATCTGGCAACGGCCCGACAGTGGGCGCGGGAGTCTGCTGCGAGAAGCCGAACGTCCCGCTCCACTCGCTCTGGCGCGTCGCCGCACGTGCACGCTTACCCTGCCGAGAGACCCGTTTTCTATCACGTGTATACACGTGACCCGGCGAGAACGGGTTAATTGGCTCCTTGGTGGCTGAGCACTTGTGGAGTCATCTATGTGCAAACAAATTTCACAAAAGAAAATGATAGAGATAGTATGTTTATCCAGCACTATTGGTCAAAAGAAATTAAGCATTTGCTTTCTGTGGCAGTAGTATACTTACCTCAAGATGTCAGAATAAATTACTCAATTTATAATATGTTATTTATATGCAGTTCTTGCTCACAGGTGGTGTATTCTTTTTTTTCTATCATATAACAAGATCTAGTTAAGGTCATTGACAAAAAATTGTGGACAGTATAGAAGTAAATAACTACATCAAGGACTATGTTGAGATTTTAAAATGTGCATTAGACCCGTTATCATAGGGATAAAACATCAGAAAGTGATGATGGTGACAGAAATTTTTGTTAAATACTTTTTAAGTATTCCATGTTATTCATAAGACTGGCAATTAGCATATTTATTGTTTTTTTTTCATATTGTGGCTTGAATTGAGATGTGATTGAGAACATACCTGGGAGAAAAAAATTGGTTGCCAATATCAGAAGTATTTAATGATATGCTATTAACATTATTCATTTCCAAATAATTGTATAGATGACACTTCTCTTGCATTAACTGGAGTTTAAAATTCTGGGAAAACATTTAACATGTTTGCTCTTCCTTTGCAGGCAGTGAAGCTAGCTCTTTGGCTCCAGCAGAATCATCCCAGGAATCACTCATACTAGAACCACAGCAATTACCAAACATGGAGAGTTTAAGTGATGACAGCTTATAATAATGGCATTTTTAGGCATCAGATATTCTATACAAGTTTTGAAGTGTTGTAAAAAGGATTGATGATTTTCGTATGTTAGAAAGGATGCTGTAAAGAAAAAGTTATATAAATCATTTTGCCATTGTATATCTGTTAGAATGAAAAGAAATACTTATTAAAAAGTAATATAGGCAAAAGATTGGAATATTTATAAGGAACTATAAGCTAAGAACAGTGAAATTATCTGCTACAGTTTTAGTGCCTGGTTTATGAGGGTATCAGAACCAGTAAGAATTTCAATAAGCTTGCAGTAGTCATGTCATTAGAGGAGGTGTAATTAGCATTCATCATACAGACTTGTAAATGT
>NC_051426.1:21104080-21109080 GCF_015228065.2 Penaeus monodon
TGCTTACACACACACACACACACACACACACACACACACACGAGATGTATGTAAATTTATAGATATGTGCATGTAGGTATGTTGTCTCACTTTTCAATAAATCTCGTTTGTGCATAGTGGGTTTTTTCTATCATGTACATGTGTGTATATATATATATATGTAAGTATGCATGTGTATGTATACATGTGTGTATATATATACACACATACATATATGTGTATGTATTAGTGTGTATATATATGTATATATACACATACATATAAATACATATATACATATATCTACCTGTCTGTATACATACATACATATATATATGTGTGTATATGTAAGGTATGTATATATATATATATATGTATATGTATCTACAGATATATACATTTACACACATATGTATATTTATATATATACACATACATTCATTCATACATATAAATAAATGTGTATATATATGTATATATATATATATATATATATATATATATATATATATATATATATATATATATATATATATATGTGTGTGTGTGTGTGTGTGTGTGTATATATATAAATACATGTATATATTTATTTATTTATTTATACATATATATACACATTTATTTATATGTATGAATGAATGTATGTGTGTATGTATGTATGTGTGTAATCATATAAATATACATATGTGTGAAAATGTATATGTATATGTATGTATATACATGTAGATACATATACATATATATCATATATATACATACATACATATATGTGTGTACACACACACACACACACACACACACACACACACACACACACACACACACACACACACACACACACACACACACACACACACACACACACACACACTCACACATATTCACACATTCACATACATACATACATACATATATATTTATTTATATATATATATATATATATATATATATATATATATATATACATTTATTTAGTGTGTGTGTGTGTGTGTGTGTGTATATATATATATATATATATATATATATATATATATATATATATATATATATATATATATATATATATACACACACACACACACACACACACACACACACACACACACACACACACACACACACACACACACACACACACACACACACACACACACACACACACACACACAACAACAACACACACACACACACACACACACACACACACACACACACACACACACACACACACACACACACACACACACACACACACACACACATGTACATATGTATGTATGTATGTGTATATACAGATATAGATATATGAATATACATATCTTTATATCTGTATCTATCTGTATATCTATATCTATACATATATTATATGTATGTATGTATATGTGTATATATTAGTCACCTGTGATTGAGTGATTGCTGCACTTGGAGACAGAGAGGAATTCTGAAGTGAGGCAATTTAATATATCAGTAAGAATGCTTTCAGCAATTGAAAAGTAATAGATATTCAGGTAAAGGCTGTTACAGGTTACAGAACTGCATCATTTTGCCACTGATCCATTATAGGATCACTGTTCAATGCAGCTATATCATTGTGATTAGATGCAAATCAATAGACCCCTAATAGATCTGTTGATATTCTTGTCAGTTTTGCTAGGGAGCTACTACTATGAATATTAGCATAGTTGTTGTAATGAGCATTTAAAGTATTCAGTATATTCTTCAAATGTTTCTGCTAACATATTCTCCGTTATTCAGAGACCAAAGTCTGAACTTCCATATCAATGAAGATGAGAATAGTTGTAGGTTACTGAAAACCTCTCATTTGGGGTAACTAGCACTGAGCAGCAGCTGCATTGGATGACTTTCTATGGCTGTGCCAAAAGCCTCTATGTGTAGGTGTGGCCTGTTATATGTGTGATGGGCATTAACAGTTTTGTGTGTGCATTTACTGTAGTTTCTCAGTTGTTTATATTCAGGAATGGCATTAGGGTAGTTCTTCCTTAAAACAGAAGTGTATCTAAAATGTGCAATAATTATTAGTATTTTTATTGAGTAATGATTTTATGTACCAGGCACCTGAGGTGCAACAAAATGAGACATTTATTGTTGTTCAAAATGCCTTGTAACCTTGACTTTCTTAAATGGGTTTATATTCAGGTATGAGTAATGAAACTCCTTGGAAGATCAAATGTGATGAATCTAAGTGACTCAGTGAGTATCTTTTTCCAAACTGGCCAACTATGTCTGGTGATGCCATCAAAGTTCTTAGATTGCTGTCATTTGTGTTAAAATGAATGAGTGATTTGGACTGTTCATGATTATTCCAGATGCTCTAAAAACAACTGGGTCACCTGGGAGAGGGTATCTTGTAGGTGACACTTTCTGCAGGGCCATGACCAAGAGCTTCAGCTAAGTAAGACACCACAATCCCCTGACCCAAAGTAGAAAAGGTTCTTAAAATGTTTGATGGTTTAGACTTATGTACCCCCATGTGATGAGGATATATTTTGTTGTGAAAAGAGGAACCTTTTGAAATGTTTGAATATGCAACTTTTGTAAAATATTTCACATGATATATCAGTAAAAAATTTAATTTGATTGCATTTATTCTTAAAACCCTCTGACTCCCTGCCTATGGTACATTTGAGAGATAGATATTGTTTTCATAGGAAGTCCCTATTTTGGTTTGTGTGGATCGAGAGGCGTGTGTGAATCAGAATACAAATATTTTCTTTTCTTTATTTGATATGGATATACAATTTTTTTAAATATTTGTTTTATGATTTGTATTACTATCTCTAATGTCTTAATATTTATTGATTTTTAAAGGTAGCCTGTGGTGGATGATTCATATAACATTAGTTGTTTGTACAACTTTGGGAAGCTTGTTTCTTATAAGCAATAATGTTTGTTTAAACAGTCAAAGGAATAGTAATTAAGATTTCTACATATCTGCTCATAACCAAAGTTAGGATTATAATTTCATTAAAAAAAAAAAGAAATGTAAAAAGAAAACTCTATTTTCTTGTATTTTAAAAAAAATTAAAATTAACTATTTTTCATATTTATTCATCTGACCAAATAACTTCTTTTATGAAAAAGTAATTTTTTTTTTTTTTTTTTTTTTTTTTTTTTTTAGATCTGGAATTTATATTGTTTTCTTTCTTAACATTATTCCCACAAAAGTTGACTGTGACCAAAATTTGGAAAATGCTTTAATTCTCTTCCATTTAGTCCAGAAATATATAGAGAGAGAATTATAGGTGAGTTAAAAAGGTAACTTAGCAATTAAATTTTATCAAAAGAAAAACTTCATTGGCATTTTTTCAGCAATGACAACATATTAACTCTAAAAGTTTGTTGTGTCTCAAGTAGTAAAGGTTGAAAATAAGTTTCGAAACCATTGTAAAGTGAAAGAAGTTCTACTTTTATGAGTATATCATATCCTTTGTGTTGTAACATGAGATACTAACATGTACTTTATATTTTGTTACCTTTTTAGTATCATTAGAAATAAATATAAGATTGTTAAAATTGACAAAAAAGACAATTTGAAGATATTCAGTGATAGTTCCCCTGTTGACCCATGTAGCAAGCAAGAGAGGAGCCTTTTTCTCATGAATTTGAGACTATCGTTAACAAGGCTGTGGAAGGCCATTCATGTTTTTTTAATCAAATGTGTTTTTTTTTTTTTTTTTCTGTATGTCTGTTGTATATAGACTGAAATGAAGAGCACTTGTAAACATTGTATATAGGTGACTGTGTGGATGTGCCTCACTACTGCAAACAATTATTGAAGAAAGATGTATTCTTTTGTACAGTTGTTATGTGTAAATTCTCTTGTACGTGAAACACTTAAGGAATGGCAAATCACTCACAATATACTGAACTCATGTGTTTTTATTTTATTACACCTACTTAAGATAGCCATAATTCTACTTAATGCTGCATTTTCTGCATAATGTGTTATAAAATCAGTGTTTTGTTGAATAGTTCAAAAAAATATTTCAAATTAAATGTATATTGGTAGTGTTTAACACCCCGCTGCTTTTCGTGTTTTGAACATTAACATAACACTTGTATGTTCTTGACTTTCACAATTAGGTCTTATTCTATAAATGTTTCTCAATAAACTGGATATTATATATTTCCCATATGATTTTCATAGATATTAAGTAGCTAAGCTGATAATTAATAAAGAGCAAGTACAGTAGACAATATAGCTATAAGAAATCAGTGGAATATTCTGGTTTATAATTCTGAGTGAAAAGACCCTATACTTCATATGAATTACTGATGAAGATGGAAGATTCGGAACCATAAAGGCTGTGAAAGCAAAAAGAAATGTGTTTCTCATATGATACCAAGATAATACTGGGAATACTTTTGTGGAAGGGTTCAAAGTAAATACCACATTTTCTGTATATAAAAAAATACTTGAAAATTTCCGAAGCCTTCACTGAAAAAAGTTGTATATGTAACTTAAATTGTGTATGTAACTTAGCCAACTTTTAAATTGGTTGCTGTTTGGGATACCTGCTGTTCACCAGATGATGTAACTTAATGCTATTTTGTATTTTCTTTTTATTCTATTGGAACTAATAGTTTTGTTAACATTTTTTATGCCATATATGAAACACAGAAATCTTTACAATGATGCTCACATCTGTACGTTTTCTAAGGACGTGAAATGTGATACGTATAGATGGTGCTGGACTGTCTTTGGTAATTTTTAAAGCCAGGTAACATCCTGTTACATCTCCTACAAGAACAAAACAACCCTCAAGCATCTTCGTTCCAGATAAAATGCATCCACACTCTGTCTACCCTTTGGCTGTTTCTTTACCCCAAAGTAGCTAAATACTTGGGTATATACTAATGTAAGTGCTTATATTGTGTATATAATATACATATTGTACACCTTACAAATGATACAACATATTGGCATTTATATATGCTTTTATCTTTTATATAACAATGTGTGATTTTATGCTCATAATAAATAGTATAATGAAAAGTAT
>NC_051426.1:21114080-21116580 GCF_015228065.2 Penaeus monodon
TCGTTGTATATTTTGCTCTCTATTGGAGCAATTAAGAGTCTATCCATCAGCGCAAAAACTCGTATTTGCTGTCACACGCTTTTTGTAAGTTAATGTTGCGGATAGGAGACGCAATATATGAGCAATCTTTAAGAAATAATACATATAGACTACCCCCGAAACACACGATTTTTCCCCTGCTTGATGGTCGTGGAAACCATGTATTCTTGCACTTTGCTTTGATTTCCATGCAAGCGCTTGTCTGTGGTCTAGGTAGGGCTGACAGTGGATACTGTCCCTTGGGGCTCTTATATGTTAAATGAAAAACGTTGTTCTTTTCACATACAAGCAAAAGAGTACAATGCATTATATCAGGCTCAGTTGTATACGTGCAGACCGAAGTTAACTTTGGTGCTTGCAAGCAAGCATTCGCGCAAAATTGCTAAAAGGCAATAAGAGCAATATGTGTACGTCCTTGATAGCATCACTGATTAATAATGGGTATTATCAAAAGAACATATGTGACATTTAGTATACAATACCCCAATCATATGAACAATATTTTTAAAAAGGCTCGTGTATATACATAAATATCATATGCATATATAAGATATAAAAGCAAACAAGTTGTCGGCAGTTGAACCAGCAATAGAACCATAAACTAGAATTGTATTTAATAATTAAATCCAAAGAACTCCGATATCATCATAATACGCGTGATGCTGCATATAGTAATTCTAAGCAAAACATACCACGCATTGCAATAACTGAGATAATATCAATTTTCTTTTTTTTATTGAACCCGCCCATAGGCCCTTTGTAGGCGTGTGCACGGCTTGTCCTGACGCCTTTTGCGTGCGGGAAGGTGCGCGTGCGTGACCTCGCCATGACTGGCCACTTTATTCGCCGCAAATAAGCGTCGCTCGGTTTTTAACGGGCAAGGCGCTGCCACTGGCTCGGGTCTTATCTTAGTAATAAGCATTGTTTGGGAGGCTTATAGAACTGACATAAACATGTATGATTTTAGCACATAGTAACGCACGCACACACGCACGCACGCACACACACACACACACACACACACACACACACACACACACACACACACACACACACACACACACACACACACACACACACACACACACACACACACACACACACACACACATGCTTATATGTATGTATATATATATATATATATATATATATATATTCATATAACTGTATATTCATATATATGTGTGCGTTCGACCGTGCGTGCGTGCGTGCGTGCGTGCGCGCGTGTGTGTGTGTGTGTGTGTGTGTGTGTGTGTGTGTGTGTGTGTGTGTGTGTGTGTGCGCGCGCGTGTGTCATACACATGTGCATACACATAAATGCTTATATGTGCTTTATTTTTCCATTTCTCTGTCCATCTTTATCTAAATCCCTCTGTCGATAGACATTTATCTGTCTGTGTATACATTGTATATATTCGTGCATTTGTTTTCTGTCTAGTCCTTGAATCGAGTGGGTACCTGTCGTGTCCAACCTTTCCTTTGTCTACGGCAGAGGGGAAGTTGAACGATACGGGAAAACCGGGGAATGCAAATATCGTTACAGAAGATATACACAAAAATCCATATCGACTTAGTGAGCTTTGCATTAACTGAGCTAGTACTGGTTGTGATTAAGGGATCTACGTTGCAACAAAGCTTTCGTTCCTCGGGGTCTGCGGGGATTTTGGCCTACATGATACCGTTTTTATCCATGTTGGTATATTGGAGTCATATCAACCAGCCCTGGTGTTTACGAGATCGCAAAGAAAACAGGTTATTACAAATGCAAAGGGAACAACGCAATTGAATCAGGGTGACAGAGGACGCTAACGTTGCCAGGGGGAGGAGGCGACGGCGGACCACGAGGGGGAGAAAGGGCGAAGGACGCTCTGACGGGGTGTGGGGGGGGCAAGGGGCGTGGGGAGGCGAGCTGGGGCGGGGTGTGGAGGCTGAAGGGGCGTGGGGAAGCGAGCTGGGGCGTGGGGCTTGCTACCCGACGTGTGGGGGAAGCTGGAAGCGGGCGTGGGTTCAGGTGCGTTGTTGCAGCCGTTGGAGGAATGCAAGCTAGGGGCAGCGGGTTGCGTGTGAACGAATGCTTTGGGGGTTTCATTGTTCGAAATCAGATGGAGATAAATGTTCCTCGTAGTTTTCTGTCTTCACATATTACACTCCATCTCCCGAATGTATAAACGTGGTTTTATCTTATAGTGATTTATGACAACCAAAAGAATGTAAACAATGGAGTGGCATCACCATGGGTGCACCTGACATTCAAAAGCATAATTTTTATTCAAGCATATTAATGTCAAAGGCATGCGTATTCACTTTTCAGATGCGGCGGAATTAAAATATATATACAATATCCAACAGATCCAGAATAGCTGAATGCCATACACTCTGACATTACTACGACTATAAAGTAAAGCAGTTGATAAAACTTATCTGTGGTTTCAACCATTCTCATTTTCTTTGAAGTTATACG
>NC_051426.1:21134080-21141580 GCF_015228065.2 Penaeus monodon
CTTTATCCATCACCAATGGCTATAGTATTCGGCACTATGGTTACACATCCAGGCAATCAGGAGACAGATTGCAAATGGGGTCCTGCATCCTCATAAAATCCTCCATCACTCACGAGTTCCTCACCCTCTCACTCAGCCACCCTGACTTCATGGCAGTCAGGTTATTCAGCCCACAGGGCCCCCTTATACTTCACACTGCCTATATAAATCCAAACACTAATTTGCCTCTTGCTGACTTCAACAAATTATTAAATTATACAAACCTCCCAGTCTTCTTTGGCGGAGATTTCAACGCTACCCACACAACACTACACCACAGCACTACCAATGCACACGGTAGGCAACTCTTTTCTATTTTTGAAGAGGTGATCTCCAGAGGTGATCTCGTTTTCGGGAACAGGGCAGCACTTGCCTATCACACACATCTACAACCCGGCCCAAACGTTGGTTCAGACTACATACCCATCATAATAAAAATTTCCACATCACCAATACTAAACAAAGAAAGACGACCTTTCCGGCTATTTTCCCTCTCCCTTTAAAATTGCTTTAGTGGCCCTCTTCGTAAGCCACAAAAAGACCTGACTGACCAAAAGAGTTACCGCCCTATTAGTCTACTCGAGACATTAGCCAATTTTTTTTAAAAATCATAAACACTCGACTAAGGTGGTATCTCGAAGACCATAACCTTCTCTCACATAAAATTCGGCTTTCGCTTACATAGCTGGACGCAGGACGCACTCAACATCACAAACTACATAAACAACAACAAAAACCGACGACTAAAGACTGTTCTTGTCACCAAAGATGTTGAGCAAGAGCCTTCGACATGGTCTGGCATGCTGTGCGCAAAATTTAACTTCCCACCTACACTCTATACATTATACACGAACGACCTTCCAGACCCCACATACACAGACTCACTCACTATCCTCAATGCTGACGACTGTACACACTCAGCTCGACACAATGCGCTTTCAGGTGTCGTTCAGCGCATTAATGACGAACTCGACACCGTCTCGAGATGGGAGCATAAATGGCGTATCAAGACTAATGCGACAAAAACAAAGGTTCTCTTTGTAAGACCACAAAAACTTCCTCCTTACGACAACATTTAGCTCAACACCTTCGAAAGACTAAAAGCACCTCTCCAAGTCAGATCCTCTTGTACCATCCTTGGTTTAACCTTTGATACCTACTTTCAATATCATTTGCATATCAGTCCAATGGCCGCCTTGGCAAGAAAAGCTTACATTCTCTTTTCGATTTAAAAGTGCGGCCCCACGCATGAAGCATGATCAACCTCTCCTCACATACACACTCACACAAACAGCATACACTAACAAGCATAAACGCCAACTTGTTCAGAATAAAGCATTCAGGTGGATCTATATGATACATTGAGATCGATTTATTCCATCTGAACTCCACGAGGAAGCTTTTCTTCTTCCTCTGAACATCGAGTGTCGTAGGTTGTTCTGTAAACAGACCGACACACCCCGTGCTTGGCATACCGACTGGCTGGATAGACTCAACACCATCTTTCGTCCCGGCCAGAGGCCGGGAATAGGCCATGGTCTTTTTTTCTTTGGCATGGGACGAAGAAGTGGATTCAGTTTTTTAGGCTTGGCCGCATCCTTTGAACCCATCTCCTACTTCATTTTCACCTTTTCCCTTCCCCTATCCCTTGTTTTGTTCAGTTTTTGTTTTGTTTGTGTTCTCTTGTTTTAATTTCTTACTTAAAGTTTAACCTCCCCTTTGCCACAGCCCTCACATCCCCACTTTTAAATACTTTCACCTCATCACCTAACGCTACATGATTGCCATAACCTCAACCTCACTATCTCATCATCCTTTGCCATAGCGTGAACCCAACATCCTATATCCTTACCCCACCATCCCACTGGTTTAGGTTTCCGGCACGTGATACTTGCTGCTAGCACTCATGCCAGAACCATAAATCCTTTGTTGTAATGATTTATGCGAGCCAAGGAAAGAAGTGTCATGGCCAGTAGCGTTAATCTAATCATGATGTGGCTGCCAGGGCCACGCCTCTCCATAAGTCCTGCTACCGACAAAGGGGAACCTTCTGTTGACACTGTTGACCACCTCCGAGCTTCAACCTTCAACATCATAGGTTAGCCAAAGGATAGCCCTGGAGTCATGGTCTAGTAGGCCGTGCACAGAGCTCACCACAGATGGCACCTAAACTGTCAACTTTTACCCCAACCTCCCCGGTTACCGAGTTATAGCTGTTGTTCGCTATAATGGGATCCCCACACCCATTTCCCACGAGAATGCTGCGAGCCCGTGATCTCCAGTGCGGGCACGTGCTCAATGTTGTAGGGTACTCGTACCTTATGCCCTCCCATGCAGCCTTGTGTGTCAAAGGGGAAGCCCCACGCTCCCCAGGACACCTACTGAACACAAAAGATTCAAGATGGCGCTGGGCCACCCTCACCCTTTTCCTCCTTTCAAAGAACCCACTGCACTATTACCCCAAGCTTTAGCCTGCATACTGTGTTAAGCCCCGTGTCCATTTTCTTCTAAATTTAATTTTCTTCCACCCCTTATCCTTCCCCTATTTCCATTTTTCCTTCCCACTCTTCTTTCCAAACTTTTACCGTTTTTATAAATTAGAGACTACTCTGCACCTCTGATTTTGTCTCTCCTTCCACTAAAGTCCTAGGCTCATCCTTAAGCCAACCTAGGCCTCAATATTGATGACCCCAAACAACATGAATACCCATGCAGAACACACTCCAATAGGCGAGTGAATTTTACCTCAGCTGTGGAGGGCTCTAGCGCAGCTCCTTGGTGTCACTCTCCACTTCACAACGGCATACCATCCACAGGCTAATGGACTTATCGAGAGATGGCATCAGTCTCTCAAGACAGCTCTCACTGCCCGTTACACCACAGCCACATGGACTTCGCAGCTCCCCTGGGTGGTTCTTAGGCCCAGCACAACACCTAAGGAGTATCTCACCCATTCTGCACCCGAAATACTATATGGTCAGTTGTGCCCGGAGAATTCTTCCCCAGCAACAACTCGAGCAACACTCAGCTAGGGGACCTCCGCAGGTAGCCCGGCAATTCGCTCCCAGCAGACCCACCCATCATTCTCATCGCCCATCCTACACCCCACCAGGACTGGGCACAGCTGACTTTGTATTTCTCCTTGATGATGCCTACTGCCAGCCACTATCCTGCCCTTACAAAGGTCCTTTCAGGGTCCATCAGTGCTACCCCAGGGCTTTCAAGCTACAGCTCTTCGAGATGCAGGACTAGAGCTCTCTCTCTGAGGTGATACAGCCTTTGGGTGGCTGTGTTCGCATTAGAGGGAGGAAGAAAGGGTTCCAAACAATGATGCCTATCTTGTAGGTGGAAGAGCATCCCCTCTGGTCTCTCCCCAGGGGTTCACATTCACCCATGTGTTTGCCGTGCATTACATCTGTGGAGATGGGAGTCCTGTAGGTTAAGTAATGCCGTGCATGAGTATGCCCTGCAACTAGGAACACGCCTCTTTGGTCCCTTATTCCAGCAAGACAGGTGGTCTGATCTCGGCCCGGTCAGATCAATCGACCGCAGCCCAGAATTTAAGCCGAAAGGGCGGCCCGAAACGACCCAGACCCCCTAGGCTTTATTTCCTACAGTTTTAAGAGCCCATCCAGGCAAGTCCTGGTGATCTTGAAAGAAGCCCCAATCACTACCCTTGATGGGTAACTGGGGTTCCTACAGCCTAAGAACATATGTACCTGAGCCACTTTCGTGCTTCAAGTGCCAAAGATACGGTCACCACCAGGCTAGCCGCATGGCTAAGCCTAAATGTGGTGTCTGTAGCAAAGCACACAACACCGAGGTGTGCCTTAAGGCTCACAAGGAAGGCCAAAGGGACACAAAAGTCAAATGTCCCACGCCTAGAGCCTGGCTTGCTCTGCCAGGAAAGAGACGGCCCTCAGGCGGCAAGAGGTTGCTAAAAAGTAACCAGACTTTGTTCCTGCTCCCCCAGGCACCCATGTCTGGGAACAGAACAAAAGAGAAAAAAATTCCCGACCTCCTAAGAGGCAGGAAGCCCCTCCACAGCCGACACCGGCAGAAAAAGAACCACAGGAATAAATGTTCAAAGAACACTGCAAAATCCTTCCCAAGAGACGACAATGTCCTCTTTGACGAGGAAGATATGACTCTCTTGTTGACTGCTGTAGTCACTGCCATAGCAACAGCTTAGGGGAGGTCCAGTGAGGAGGCAGAGAAGGCAGTCATGGTCGCCATGACGGCAATGACCCAGACTATTGCAGTCCTGAAAGGGAGGAAGCTGAACAGAGCCAAAGCAACCCCACCCTCACCCCAGGCCAAGTCCCCCCTCCCCACCCCAACCCTGGTCACACCCTAACAGGCAGAGCCAGAACAGACTGCATCTGTGCAGCCAGAGCAAGCTGACCTTACTCAGATAAAACCAGCAAAAAGATACACAAACATAGCCTGAAGTGAGAAAAGCCAAACTCACAAAAGTCAAACGGTTAGTCTGACAACAGATGGAGATCCCTCAACCAGCGGGGACTCTGACACAATTGACTCTGAAGCCAAATATAAAGACGTCTCTGTTGTAACTATCACCAAGTAACATCATGACACACAATCTAAGCATACTACAGTGGAACACCTATGGCTTCAATACAAAGAATGCCATCCTCCACGCAATAGTGTGATCAAGGAACACTGACATTGTTATGCTCCAGGAGACATTAATAGAGGGGACTGTTTGCTTCTCAGGCTATCATGTCTTCACACTGCCAAGCATAGCTGGCAAAAGAGGCTTAATCATCCTAGTCAGTGCAACAATCCCTTGCTCTGCAATAGCCGATGCACCGCACTATGGAGAGGATGTTGAATCTCTTGCCATTGAGATTCACCTGGTTGGGGGCCCCCTCAAGCTGTACAATGTGTACAGCAAGCCAGGCTGTAGGAGCTTAGACATCAGCCAGGTCTGTGCTACTGCAGCACAAGGCTGAGTGATTATAGGGGGTGAGTTCAATGCATCCCATCCTGGCTCCCTGCATTGCACCGGATGCGGCAGGCCATCACATAGCCAACATGCTTGAGGCTTTCCCCAAGATCGCTCTTCTCAATAGCCAAGAGCCAACAGTGTCAAAGGAGGGGTCCTAGACCTCACCTTGGCCACTGCAGCTCTGGTGGAGAGAATTAGTTGGTGTGTCGATGAGACTGTCACAAGTGACCATTGTGGCACTGTTACTACCCTCATGGATGCTGGCCCAGCTCAAATGCCGCAACCAAATCCAAGATGGAAAACAGACAAGGCCAACTGGCAAGCCTTTCAGAATGCCTTGGACCACTGTCTTAGAAGCAATGAACCCCCACAGAGCAAAAACGTGGAAGTGCTTGAAGCCAGACTTATCAGTGCCATAAATCAAGCAGCCTCACAGACTATATCTAAAACTCGGCCATGGTCCAGGAGTTATAAAGACGCCTAGTATTGTAATGATGAGATTAAAGAAGTCAACCACAGAGTGAACGTGTAGAAAACATTTCAGAAGGCAAAAAAAAACCTGACAACCTAGCCCTTCTAAGGGAAGCAGTATGGGATGCCAAGGAAACTGCCATAAAAGTCAGGCAGAAAAGGTGGCTGGAATGGTGTGAGTCCTTTGACCACCAAACCACCCTTACAGAACTGTGGCAAAGGGTCAGGCGAACTACTAGCTGCTCAGCCCTGAGGTGTACACACCACGACCTTCAAGCAGAAGCAAAAAAGACTGGTGCAGGAGTTCTCTGCGAGAACGAGCAGCAACAGTCTGCCAACTGAACTGATGGTAAACCAGCAATGCCTACAACTAGGCAGATTTGCTCATATCAGAGAAAGGGCAGCCGAACCCAATAACTCAGATGTTATCTTCTCTCTGAGGGAACTAAGTAAACCTACAAAAACAGTTCTGGCACAGCCCTGGGTTCTGATGGGATCTTGTTGCCTTCCTGCAACTCATCGACAATTCCTGGGAAACTTCCACTCTCCCCCAGAGCTGGAAGAGGGCCATCATAGTTCCCATCCCTAAACCAAAGGAGCCCCATCTGTCTCCTCAGCTGTCTGGATAAGACGGCCGAGAGAATGGTGCTAAACGGACTCCAATGGAAAATGAGACCATGAACACCTTCATGGGTTCACAAGGGACATGAACACAGCACACAGCATAGCCACATTCTTAAGCACAACCAGCACTGTCACTTCTGTGGTAGTATTCCTAGACCTGGAGAACACTTTTGAATTAGCAAGTCCTCTTGCTATTCAGGAGAGCCTGATTGTGAAGGGAATTAGAGGAAAGCTCCTGGCTTGGATAGGTAACTATTTCAGGAACAGAACAGCCAAAGTCAGATTCCAAGGTCATCTATCACAGCACATGACACAAGAAAATGGAACATCTCAGGGTGGGGTCCTCAGTCCAGCCCTTTTCAACACCCTAATGTTCTGCATCCTCAACACACAGCTCCCAGTGAAGTGCAAAATCATCTCCTATGCAGATGATCTCACAGTCATCTCCACTGGACCACACTGCCTAAGTAGAGCTCAGTGCTGTCTGGATCTTGAATCTGAAGATTGCTGTAGGACAGGACTAAAGATCTCTGCAGCCGGCTCTGAGACTAAATGTTCAAGGCACAAGTCTGAGAATCCAGGGAATGGACTTAGAATGGGTCCAGGTCTTCCAATACCTTGGGGTAATGATTGACCGGACCCTCTCTTTTAAAAAGGAGGTCCTGTACTTGGCTGACCGTACCAAACCAAGACTGTTTGTCATGAGAGCAATGTCTGGGAGCTAGACATAAAGTACTAAGATCATTCTATGTACATGCCATCTGTCCTATTGTGATCTATGCTTCTGTCTCCCTGATTGTCGTAAAGCCAAAATTAAGAGAAAAATTGGAGACAGTTCATTAATGAAGCTGCCAGGATCATTCTGGGTGCCCCAAGGTGGACAAAGCCCCTCAACCTCCTCATGGAGGTAAACCTTCTCCCCATGGAATCACGAATTGATCTAATGGCAGTTCTTTTCAAAAAATATACTCAGACAACTTGAATAACGCAACAAGTGTCGGAATTCCCTGAGTCTCAGGATCTCCCATAGCAATTCCTGATGCACCGAGTCAAACGCCTTCTTGAGGTCGATGTAGGTTGCAAGCAACCCACGACCAAACTCACGATGGCGTTCCACAATTACTCGAAGCGCTAGTATACGGTCTATTGTGGGGGGAGGAGGACTGGCAAGGCCCACCTCCCCCGAACCACCCCATTATGCCAGGGTGGCTAGGGGGCAGGAGTCGGTATGGAGCCAGGGCGTGTCCACACGCAGGTGGGCCATAGCTCTGTATCTCTGGGGCCTCCTGCTGCTCCCGAGATCCCCCACAGATTTAGCCTGGGACCACAAGGTGCCCAGTTACCCATGTGTGGCCACGAGGAGGCACTACAGAAGTCTTGATGATGGAGAGGCT
>NC_051426.1:21144080-21147315 GCF_015228065.2 Penaeus monodon
TATATATATAAATATTATATATTAGATAGATAGTAGATAATATAGATATATATATATATATATATATTATATAATATATATATATTTTTATATTCTTTTTGAATATAATATTTATAAAATATTAATATATATAATTATAATATTTTTATATAAAATATATATATATATATATATTATATAATATATATATATACATATTTTAAAGATAAATATTTAAACTACAATATTAAAAATATAAAAATACTTACATATTCCCAATATATATAATATATAAAATATATATATATATATATATATATATATAATAAAATTACATATTATATATTAATATATGTATATATTTTGTAATAGGTCCATTTTTTAAATTATTTTTTTGTAATAAGTATGTATCTTTATATTATATATATATTTTATATAAAATATTATAAAAAATTATAATTTATATACATATATATAAAATATATATAAAATTATATATATATATATAAAATTATATATATATAATATATATTGTATATATATATTAAAAATTATTTTTTTCTTATTTAAAAATATGTAATTTTTTTTATATATTTTTTATATTCTATAGACACTATTTTTTCTCTCTCTCTCTCCCCTCCTCGCCTCCTCGTCTCTCCCCTCTCTCTCTCCTCTTTCTCTCTCTCTCTCTTTTCCTCTCTCCCCTCTCTTCTTTATATAAATATATATTTTATATATATATATATTATATATATATATATATTAATTATATGTATACATATATTTTATATTATAATATATTATAATATTATATATATAAAAAATTTTATATATATTTTATTAATATATATATATATTAAAATTAAAAAAAATACATACTATAATATATATAGTCATTTATGTATTTATATATATTTTATATATTTAAATATATAGATAATGATAGATATTTATATTTTAAAATATATTTTAAATATATATAATTATATTATATTTAATATATACATACATTTCTATATATATTATATTTGTATTTATTAAAAATATATTATTTATATATATATTAATATATATTATATATATATAAAATATATTATAATATATATATATATATATGTTACAAAATATATTATATATATATATATATATATTATATATATATAATATATTATTATAAGAAGAGAGAAGAGAGAGGAGAGGAGAGAAGAGAGAGAGAGAGAGAGAAGAGAGAGAGAGAGAGGAGAGAGAAAAACTAGTGTCTATAGATATAAATATTATAAATAAAAAAAAAATATTATAAAATTAAAAAAAAATATTATATATTATATATACATAATATATATATAATAAATATTATATATTTTAATATATATATTATATATATATATTATTATAATATATATTTATTAATATATATATATAATATATAATATAAAGATACTACTTATTAAAATATTAATTTTTTAAAATATGTCATATTAAATATTTACATATAAATAATTTTTTATTAATATATTATATATATATTATTATATTATATATTTTTTATATATATTGAATATGTAAGTATTTTTATATATATTTTTTTAGAAATAATATCTTTTTTTTAAATTTTATTATATATATATTATATATATATATATATTTAAAAATAAATTATATATATAAATTTTTATTTTATTATATATATATATTATAATTATATAAAATTTATATTTTATATTTTTATATATATAATATATATATTATATATTATATATATAAATACATACTTTTAATATCTATATCTAATAATATATATCTATATCTATCATCTTCTATCTATTATATATATATATATATATATATAATATAATACATATATATAAATATAATATAATATATATATTATTATATATATATATATATATATAATATATATTGTAATATGTAAGTATTTTTATATATATTATATTGTAATAAGTATATATCTTTAATTATGTATATATATATATATATATTATATATTTTTTAATATATATTATTATATTATATATATATATATATATATATATATATTTATATTATATATTAAAAATTTTATATATATATTTATATATATATATATAATATAAAATATATATTATAATATATATCTTATAAAAATATCTTTATAATATATATTATATTTATATATATATAATATATATATATCTATATATATTATATTTATATTATATATATATATATATATATATATATCTAGCTATCTATCTATCTATCTATCTATCTATCTATCTATATATATATATATATATATATATATATATTCTTCTTCTTTTAACGGTAGGTTCATGTCTGAGCCCCCGTGGTCACAGCAATGATACTTAATTGTAGTTTTCATGTTGTGATGCTCTTGGAGTGAGTACGTGGTAGGGTCCCCAGTTCCTTTCCACGGAGGTGGTACCTTTTTAGGTAATCATTCTCTCTATTTATCCGGGCTTAGGACCACACTTAAACCTGGGCTGGCTTGGCACCCAGTGGCTAGGTAGGCAATCAGAGTAAATTCCTTGCCCAAGGGAACAACGCGGCGGTCGGTGACTCGAACCCTCGAATTCAGATTGCCGTCGTGACAGTCTTGAGTCCGACGCTCTAACCATTCGGCCACTGCGGCCTTGACGATCATGGGCTTCCATGATTTTTCTTGGCAATTTAGAGCGGTGGTTTGCCATTGCCTTCCGCCCGGTGTTTTTTATCGAGTCACCATCTATATACACACACATATATATATATATATATATATATATATATATATATATATATATATATATATATTTATATATGTATATATATATATATATATATATATATATATATATATATATATTATATTTATATATATAAATATTATATATATATATATATATATTATATATACTATATATATAAATATAAATTTATAAATATATATATATATATATATATATATATTTATATATATAAATATATATATATATATATATATATATATATAATATATATATATATATATATATATACAATACATATATTATATTTATATATATAATATATATATTTGATTATATATTATATACTATATATATTTATATATATTTATATATATATATATATATATATAATATATATATATTTCAATGTATAGAATTATAATTATATATCTATTAGGGCGGTGGCCGGGTTGAGCCTTGGCAAGACTTCACGAGGCACTAGCCAGGGTCAGCCAGCCCCGTCGCAG
>NC_051426.1:21147415-21161600 GCF_015228065.2 Penaeus monodon
TGTGTGGGGTGTGTGTGTGGGGGTGTGTGTGTGTGTGGTGTGTGTGTGTTGTGGTGTGTGGGTGTGTGGTGTGTGTGTGTGTGGTGTGTGTGTGTGTGGGGTGTGTTAGTGGTGTGTGGTGAGTGTGTGTGTGGTGTGTGTGTGTGTGTGTGTGTGTGTGTGTGTGTGTGTGGTGTGTGTGTGTGTGTGTGTGTGTGTGTGTGTGTGTGTGTGTGTGTGTGTGTGTGTGTGTGCATGAGCATAAGTGTGTTTTTCTTTTTTTTTTCTTTTCTTTCAATTACCCTCTATGAAAGCATAAACACATGCACCATCCAAACTATGATGCAAATATCAATACTATTATCATGTACAGCAATATAAATGGATCTGAACTTTTAATCTTCCTCAGCAAACGACTTATATGGAAGTGCATAACTAAGGATTGGAAATCTTTCAATAGGGAATATTATCAGCTTGGACAAAAAAGAAATTCATGTCTTCTTTCCAACTTATCTTGCATGTATTAGAGGAGGCAGAATGCATTCATTCTGTTCAACTTATATCTGCAATTGTCCAGATTCCATTCAATAAATAGTACAAAAAATATATTTCATTAAGGCATAACAAAGGAGGAAAGAAGAATAAAGGGAAGGAAAGTGAAAGCAAAATCCCAGAGGATATTAATGTCAAACTGCCAGCAAAAAAACAATTTAATGTTGAATATAACCTTATTCTGGTGAGGTTTGCAATCCTGAACTTCTTTTGCTGGCATTAGCCAATTTATTTCCTACAGCCCAGATGATCATAAATTTAAGATGAGATCAACTTCTGTCTGTGTACATGTTTAGGATTCTTGTTTTCATTTGGTTGTATATCACTGTTACATTCCTTTTTATTTTCATTAATTATTTTTTCTTTAAGTAAACTTACTCTTTATATCCCAATTAAAACTGATCTAATACAGAATGTGCATATTGCCTCACACAATTTCTTCCACATGTATTTTTGACATTTTAATTCACATTATATCTTTAAAGAGACTAGGTAAATAGAATGCATTAATATTGAAGACTTTCAAAAAAATTAAGGATTAAGTATTTTGTCTCAATTTTAAGAATAAAATATATGAATGTAATAGATTATAAAATTAATTACAGCAAGTACAAATATGTTTTCTCCTTTTACAAATAAACTCCTTTAATCAAATCATTTGGTATTATGTCAACAAATAAATACAGAAAAATCGAAATTTATTCATAAATGATTACGAGAAAATGTACAGATCACATAGATTGCCTTTTAACTTCTTAAGAATAATAACTAAATTAGTTCCAATTTTTGCTCCTTCATAATTTGCTCCATCGGAGTATAATTTCTTCCTTCGAGTACATTCTAGTCTTTAGAATATAAGATTCATTTACCTGCCATCTCATGTAAACCTATATTGTGCTGACTAGTAGTAAAAGGCCAGAAACTTAAAAGCCATCCATTTGTTTTGTTTGAGTAAAGAAATTTAGTAAAGAAACAAAAAGAATTCACATCTGAGTAACACATACAGTTTCCAATGAGAACCCTTCATTAACCCTCAGTAACGGGTATCAGAAATCTCTCTGCATCATAAACTCTGGTGATTTTGGCAACATCCAGCGGCTGGCTGCGGGAGTCCACTACATGTAGTGGAACCTCCTGCCTACGCGTGTAGCTACCCCGTAGACCACACACGTTTGTTATGATGGGTATACACATGACCCATCAGTAAGGGTTAAACAAAAATTTCTCTTTTTCTGTTTCTTGAAACCCAACTAAGAAAAATATATATTTGGAAGAACATACTGACTTTTTCACACATTTACAAGTCTGTATGATGAATGCTAATTACACCTCCTCTAATGACATGACTACTGCAAGCTTATTGAAATCTTACTGGTTCTGATACCCTCATAAACCAGGCACTAAAACTGTAGCAGATATTTCACTGTTCTTAGCTTATAGTTCCTTATAAATATTCCAATCTTTTGCCTATATTACTTTTTAATAAGTATTCTTTTCATTCTAACAGATATACAATGGCAAAATGATTTATATAACTTTTTCTTTACAGCATCCTTTCTAACATACGAAAATCATCAATCCTTTTTACAACACTTCAAAACTTGTATAGAATATCTGATGCCTAAAAATGCCATTATTATAAGCTGTCATCACTTAAACTCTCCATGTTTGGTAATTGCTGTGGTTTCTAGTATGAGTGATTCCTGGGATGATTCTGCTGGAGCCAAAGAGCTAGCTTCACTGCCTGCAAAGGAAGAGCAAACATGTTAAATGTTTTCCCAGAATTTTAAACTCCAGTTAATGCAAGAGAAGTGTCATCTATACAATTATTTGGAAATGAATAATGTTAATAGCATATCATTAAATACTTCTGATATTGGCAACCATTTTTTTCTCCCAGGTATGTTCTCAATCACATCTCAATTCAAGCCACAATATGAAAAAAAAAACAATAAAAATGCTAATTGCCAGTCTTATGAATAACATGGAATACTTAAAAGTATTTAACAAAAATTTCTGTCACCATCATCACTTTCTGATGTTTTATCCCTATGATAACGGTCTAATGCACATTTAAATCTCAACATAGTCTTGATGTAGTTATTTACTTCTATACTGTCCACAATTTTTTGTCAATGACCTTAACTAGATCTTGTTATATGATAGAAAAAAAAGAATACACCACCTGTGAGCAAGAACTGCATATAAATAACATATATATAATTGAGTAATTTATTCTGACATCTTGAGGTAAGTATACTACTGCCACAGAAAGCAATGCTTAATTTCTTTTGACCAATAGTGCTGGATAAACTACTATCTCTATCATTTTCTTTTGTGAAATTTGTTTGCACATAGATTTCTCCACAAGTGCTCAGCCACCAAGGAGCCAATTTAACCCGTTCTCGCCGGGTCACGTGTATACACGTGAAAAAAACGGGTCTCTCGGCAGGGTAAGCGGGCACGTGCGGCGACGCGCCAGAGCGAGTGGAGCGGGACGTTCGGCTTCTCGCAGCAGACTCCCGCGCCCACTGTCGGGCCGTTGCCAGATATCACTGGATTTTAACTACTCTCAGTGAATTATTCAGACCGGCGTTAAAGGGTTAACAAGCCTACATGTCCTCACCTGATTTCCCCTTTCCTTAATTTTTTTGGAAAAATATTCTTTTAAGCTTATTAATATTCTATGATATCATTATTGTTGACATTGAGATTATATCATAATGTTATTAACAATACTAATAGCAAAAAATTAGTAATAAATCAATTAATAATAGATTAATTAACCCTATGCCAACAGGTATCAGAAATCTGAGTATCATAAACTCTGGTGATTTCTAGCAATGTCCAGACACTGGGCGTGGGAGTCCGCTACATGTAACGGAACTTCCTGCTCTATGCGCTCTGGCACATCACCACGTGTGCAGCCATATTCCAAGGGGTATGTTATGACACTTGTACACATCGGAAACAGGTAAAAGAAAAGAAAAGAAAAAGAAAAAGCAAAGAAAAAGAAAAGGAAAAAGAAGAAAAGAAAAGAAAAAAAAAGAAAAGAAAAGAAAAAGAAACAAAAATATATATGTATAATGATAATGATAATAATAATAATAATAATAATAATAATAATAATAATAATAATAATAATAATAATAATAAATAATAAAAATAAAAACAACAATAATAATAATAATCTTTCCAAACTCCAGGAAAAGGGTAAACAGGTGAGCTACACAAGACTAATAATTGACCCCCTTAAGTACTTTTGGAGCCATCTTTCTGTAAAGACAATCAATAAACAAGAAAACACAATGGACATGGCATGTATTCTTGCCATCCTTTCATCAAAGGATTAAATTTCTCATATTTTTCTTGATCACTAGTCAAGATCACATCATTTGACTAAAAAATTATGACAAGTAAAACAACCGACGCAAAAGCATGCCCTTTAATGAAAAGGGTAATCCCATATATATTAATGGCAATGTTTGCAGTTATGAACCCATGCCACCTAAGTCAAAGAGTTGGGCAATGTACGGGGCCATTCTGCACCAGCAGTTATTAGTGAGGTCGGACAATGTTAGTTCTGTTATTTCAGTTACTGTATGAAGTGCATTCCTCTTTCTGATGGCTATATTTACGAGTGTATGATAAATGACTTTTCAGACAAACTTGGATTGTTGAATTCCAGCATGCTTCTGCACTTTTTAATCCATCTTGAAGCAACATAAAGCATCAACACACCTCTGACACCTACCCAAAGACATGACCATCTACTTAGTATTGATATCTGGGTATAATGAGTTAACCACCATATCCACTGGCATATTCCTGCTGGGAAACTGCTATACACAACCTGGTGACTTTGGTGTTTTAGCCCAGCTCTCAGGTTATATTTGGGTAAGAACTTTAAAATTACTATGACATGTATAGAAAAAAAAAATATACATATCTCTATTTGTAAATACAAATCTCATACAACAGCCAAATCTAGCAATGAATGAACCTTCAACATAAAATACCATTAAAATTTACAATAAGAACAATATAGTTAGCGTCAAAAATGTGTTTTCCCCAAAACACCAGATTCTGTTAACTTTTCAGTTCTTAAAGGCCTGTAAGAGTCTCTAAAATTTGTAAGATGGAACTGGATGTTTCTTTTGTTAATATAAATGACTCCTCATATCTATAATGAAACTTAGTGTCTTTCTAGTCTTATAGAAAGGATGTCACAATCAAAGAAAAGAACAATGCCTTTTGATCTCTTCCCTATAATGACTTCTATTACACTTCCTTCCCTTTTCACATCAGGATATTCAGTGTAGAAATAATAAAGCAGGTAATTTTTTCTGTTTGACTCCATTCCCCTCCTTCACACCCTGACTCTATTCCTCTTCCTCCTGCAGTCATCTCCTCCCCTTAATCAATCCACTAATATCTAATTCTCTTATAAGTTAGAAGAAAACAACAATAGATACAGACTTAGGAACCCACCATTATCATGTGGGTTATTATTGGTGGTGTCCTCATCGTCCACAGGGAAACGGTTATGGCTGGGTCGATGGCTTCCTTGAACTGATTATTGGCACCTTTGGGATCAAGGTCCATGGCCCATGAGAAATTCATTAATGCGAGGTGGGTCTGGCCAATTTTTTTGTGCACCTGTGGGGGTATGTTGCCTTAGTAAGATGGCAAAAGAGGATATATCGAACAAGTCTACAAGCACAAAAATGACAATGAATTTTTGTTTCAATGTAAATACATAATGCTAATAATAATCATAAATAGTATAATCAAACTTTACCAGGATGATATTCCTACATAAAACACTTCACTCACATGGTCTCTGAATAACAGTGTGAAATGCAAATATCTAACATTAATATCCAAAAGCCCAATTATTCCCTCCTTTTTTCTACAGAACTTTAATCTACTTCTTGGACCATTTCTGCTACCTAATACTACTATGAAACTTCCTTCTTACCTTCCCTAGCAGGAAATAGACATTAGACTCTTTAGGAACTATCTCCTTAAGCTGATTTAGCTCTGCGAGGGCTTCTTGATGGTGATCTGTTGCGTGCAAGATAGATGCTCTGTGATATTTACAAAGTGGATGTGCGGGGTTCTACAGCTAGTGCACGGTTCAGCGTCGCAAGTGCTGCACTACTCTTCTGAAGGGCATGCTCCACCTAGGGAAAGGGAAAGAGAAACATCTTAATCTTTTATGCTCTTCAGTCATTCTGAATGCTAGTCAGCTTACTGGCTTCCCTGCATCACATAGTACAATCAATATTTTTCATTCTTGGTGCTCATGAATGCAAGAAAAAAAGTTCTATAAATACATCAGTGATGGAGGAGGAGGAAGGAGGAGGAATAAGAATAAGAACAAGAAAAGAAAGCAAAGAAGGATGACAATAAGAGGAAGAAAAAGCAAAGAAGGATGAAGATGAGGAGGAAGAGAAGGAAAAAGACGAGATGGGGAGGAGGACAAGGGAAAAAGGAGGAGGAGGAGATGAAAGAGAAAGGAAAAGGAGACAGAGGAAGAGGATGATAATAAGAGGATGAGGAAATACAAAGAAAAAGAAGAGAATGAGGATGATAAAGAAGAGGAGGGGGAGGATGAAAAGGCTGATTCTAAAAGAGAAAAACAAATAGGGAAAAGTTACTTTCCACAGCCACATGGCACATGAGAACAGAACTGTGCGGGTGAATACCAAGTGCTTTCTTGAAATGAGACTCTGCTTGAGCAAACCTTTCTTGCTTGAACAATACTAAACCAATACCATACCTATGGATTAAGAAATAAGAACATTAAAATTTGTGCATTAAAATGTATCATCAAACCCTCATAGACTTCATGATCCTTATAAAATAATCCTAAAGTCAATCTTAAAATGCAGGCAACATAATAACTGTGACAAACTCACCATGCATTGTAGTGCGTGGATCTATTCTGACAGCACTTCTGTAGCAACTCAAAGCCTTGTCCAACTCTTCTGTTGCTATGTGCTCATGGCCCAACAAAGTGTAGGCATATGCAAAGTTTGGATCAACCTAAGAGGGAATAAAAAATGGAGATCTTAATGCAATCATTAAAAAAACATTGAGGAGAAATAGCTCCTCTTTTAGCCCTATTACCTAATATATTGCTTATGGTACAAGACAAAAGCACAGAGATCATCTGACTTCCCCCTAATCAGCTGACTCTTACTTGCACCCTGATGCTGTTTTGTATGGTGCCACTGCCACTGCCACTGACTTGAACTACTAGCATGACAAATCTGAGACTCATATGTTACACTACTGGTTCCATGTCAGATCAAATATATATCAATCATGTGTGCATCACAGGATCTATTGTACATAAAGATTAGGAAGAGCTTGCTGACCATCATAATGTTCTAATTCCCTTGGATATAAATAAAATAACATAAGACACTTATTTCTATGTAATTCTGATATTCAAGTAATAAGTAAATACAACTGCTAACACAAGGTAAACTGCAATAATGGAAAAGGAAAAGTCATTGTATCTGAAACTAATACAAAATGGGAAATACTACACCCAAAAAAATAATATCCATATATTTAGTCTAGCTTTCATTCATTCTTCAAGAGATGCTATAGGAACACTTAAAACTTGAATTTGAACACACTCTTTAAAGGTCAAATATCAATATGGATAGAAAGCTATTGGATAAAAATTAGTTTGTCTCCTTTGACAGAAACTGAGACTAAACTTCTACCAAAATATAAAATTAAAGGAATACAGAAATAGCAACAAAAACAAAAGTTACTGTTCACTAAATCCAAATCAATTTGCTTTAATCCATTCACAGCAGAACTACTCACATCATAAACTATTTCCAGTTTTGCTATGATGACAGTTGATGAGCTTGGCTGTGAGCTGGATAATTGTCCAGGCAGAGAACAATTTGTACTAATATACCCAGCCTCCCAAAACTTCACTAAATAGTTCACTTATCATGAATGTGGGTTAATTGTAACTGCTCACCTGAATGGCTCTTGAGAAAAACCTAATTGCAGCTTCATGCTCCTTCTGGAGAGAGAAGCAGTTCCCAGTCGTACACCAGGCTTGGGGACATTCCCGGTCTTCCTCTATCAGATCCTTTTAAGAATTACGATGGATAATTTTACACTCTTCTTATTAAAATTCTTGATATGAAGAAAAATACTCTCTAAAAAGAGATAGAAGACACATACAGATACATCACAATAATAAAAATTTTACCTGAGCAAGTGCTGATAGCTGAACTTCTTTCTGCAAGTGCCATAGCGCTGTACTATAATATTCCATAATATCCAGTCGGTGTGGTTCTCTTTCTCTAACTTCACTGAAATATCTGCAATACACAAAAAAATATACATTTAAAAAAATCAGTTTTTTCTTTTCAGTCTCTTAACCCATTCGCCCCGTTTGGCATCTATTCTTGCCATGCTCTCAATGGACGCCAACATGTTTGGCATGTAATCTTGCCATGGCATCTATGGGCCCCGTAACTTTTGGGCACGTATTTTTGCCTTGATGACTGACCATAGACTGACAGTTTATTATTTTTTTCAACCTAATACTTGGCTCTGTTACTAGTCTTATTTGACTGGTTGATAATTATGTGACGTATGTAATTTATGACATATGTAATTGTTGTAATTATTTATGACTTGTAACCATGTGATTTGTTCACACTAGATTGCATGATTATGATGTACCTTGACCTGACTGGCTGGAAACTAGTAATTGCTTTGATTGGTGCATCAGGTCACATGGCATGATCTGATTGGTTAGTCATGTGAATAAAAGGTCAGTCAAAGGCTCATTCCAGCAGAACGATCGCAGCCATGGAAGGTATGAAGGTATATTCTCTCTTACAAGTCTTGTACTAAAGAAAAAAAAAACTAAACTTACACAGTGTGACATCACATATCAATACAAAGCTATTTTTGAACATCAAAGTGAAGCTACATTCACTTTTGCTTTTCTTCCTTTTCTGTTGAATGAAATGATAAAAAACATTATATGGACAATGCACTACTTCTGAGTATCAAAATGATATTTGGCTTGCTGCTCTGCTTCATTTGAAAGTTTGAAAAAAAAAACGGCTAAGTCCATACTTTTACATCTCGTGCAAAAACAACACTAACTTTTAGCATCAAAGTGTTGATGTCATCTGATAGTATAGAGAACTTGGAAGCGATTCAGTATATCTCCTCAATACAAAGGCGAATAGATGCCTAGAAAAAACTATGAGAAAAGTACAGTTTCTACCTACCCTTATAAAAAAACCCAACTTTCATAATAAATCTATGGATAGATTCCTGCAAAAATTATATGATGGTCTTTGCGCCGCCGCGCCGCTCCAGAAAAAATCCCGTTGCGGCGGCCCACCGGCTGGCAACTATTACCGTGAGCGGGGTTGAGCGACGAGCGAAAAATTCCGGGGCGAATGGGTTAAGTCATAGTTCATCAAAAGAAAGAAATAAATAAGAAAACATACAAGAATATATACTACTAATCTTTCAGACTTGTATACATAAATAAACAAATTAATACAGCACTATTTCTTAACTTAATAACAAAAGGTTTTCCATGTCAGTCATCTGAGCAAACCGGGGGTCAATTGAAAAATTAACATATTTACCCAGTTTTCTACACTTTTGGTTGTGGTATTTTTTTATACCTTTTTATAAAGCAAAAAATTCTTTTGAGGGCTGTTACTACTCAATGACTAAATGAGGCATGGGTGATTGCCATCCAACATTGGAGCTTGGCTTGTCACAACATCCTTGTGGGTTAATATGCTTATTTTTTCAGCAAATATCTATCTAACATGGACAATTAAGCAAATATTTCTGTGAGACAGCAATGTCTTATAAGCCTAGACATGATTGTGTTCATACTTACTTTACTGCCTGTTGATAATTGTTCATTTCAAAGTGTGCCTTGCCAATGTGTGACAAGACCCCGCCAGTGCGGTAGTGTTGCGTGGGGAGAGCAGTAAGTAGCTCTATAGCACGGGCACAGTTGTATTGTGCTAACTGTTGATAAGCTGCACCCATATCCCGAAGAAGTGCCATCAAGCCCTCTGTTTTAAATAGAATTTAATCAGATAAAATGTAATCAACATTACTTTTAATACTGGCACAAAAGCAATAATCTTAGATCATACTATTCATCACTTATAAACAATCATTATCAATTGATATATACAAATTTGCATCCCTAAATTCCTGCTTTACAAAATCAATAAACATTAATAACACTACTTTAGCATTCATCACAGCATATTTCAAACATACCAGCAGACTGTTTCTGTATTGCGTGTGCTTGTTGTGGCGAGATTCTGTGGAGTGGTTGGCTTCTCCAAAAGTGGTTTGTCTGACGGCGAAAATGATGTCTGGTTCTCGCTCTTGTTCTTCTCATTTAACTCTGACAAGCTGGACTGACTTTTGGAGGATCTAGTTTTTGCTTTCCTAGCAGGAGACTTTGGTGCTACAAAGCGGCTTTTGTTGTTTTCCTGAAAACATAATGAAGCTTTTGTCAAACTGCACATAAGATCTTAATCTTGTCATTTCATGGGTCACTTATATTGGGCCCTTTTCCCTACTACTTTTGACTAACTGATTGCAATCTCATGATACGAAAAATGCTAATACTGGTGTTACTATAAAGATACACCTGAAATATTAATGACTGATCAGCTCCCGGGGAGATGAACATTATATAAACATCATTACTTGATAGTTATAAATACAATGTAACACAATTCTCTCTCTCCTAGTCTCTCACTGCTGAAAGGCTTATCACATGAGCAAATTATCATATACTTCCTACAATATTCAACATAGTCTTAATGAGCATCAAGTATTTCCAATAACACTAATGTGTGTTGATTAATCTCCATGTAAACACTGAGAATGGCTATTGCAGTATTTCTTGCCTCTGCTCAAGAGAGAAGGAAGAAGGCTTCAAAGAGTGGACTTGAAGATGGCTTGTATGGAGAGAGCAAGCAAAAGTGAGTGAATTATTACATGAGTGAGCATTTTTCTTTTATTTCTGTGAGAGAATTAAAAGATGAGTCAAGTCATGATGGGGTGTAAACAGTAAAGCACTGACATTATTTTCATATAACAATCTTTAATGATAATTCATGGACTTGCTCCATCAAATTTCAGATTTCTAAATATAAGTCAGTCCTTACTATAGACTACCCACTTCAACAGAAATTACTTAGACACATCTCTCCTTATCTGGAATCCAGGGAATGTCAATCTCCCAAACATTAACTGGACAACCATTTCCCCTCCTGACTCCTGGATCAGATACGGACATCCTTAACCCAGTCATCCCCCCACAGAAAGCATGCAACAGCAACATAACATCCTCATTGTCATCAACACTATTCGCTCTCAGACTCTACTCATACACCCACACTCCATCACTCCTACAGAGCCCAGACAGAATTAAAAACACAGAATGATACTGCTCCACTCCACTATGTACAATAAGCAATCAAATAGATCTTGACAAATTAAACACCCAATATTTTCTTTTCTTTTCTGAACTTTCATTCAGGACTTGTCTCAAAACAATTTTTTTTATAGGGACTATCTACAGTAATTACGAATACTTCAACTGTCCCTGAACAAAATTCCAAGAAAAAATGACATGCAAGTATAGTATACAAATATAATGCAAGTATAGTATACAAATATAACACCAGATAACATTTACAAAAACATTTAGAAGGCAGGACAATAACATCTCATTAAATATCATGTACACAATAGAGACAGCAGAAAATGCAAAAGTTTGTACCATCACTGCACTGCACTGACCCACAAAGGCCAGATAATTAGCCAACAACTCTTTTTTTATGTAATAAAATTGTGTGATACACAACACGCCACACAATCCCACAAAGTCCTTTATAATACACTGCTCAACTGGCTCACAGCTTTCCTTCCCAATACCAACCCCTGTTCTTCTCTATGATGATTCATTCAACTCTTGTGTGGCCTGTTTTTTTTTTTTCTAGTGTACATCACTGATATTCTATTGATTACTAGTCTTTACAACTCTTTGCATTCAAGAGCCTCATTATGTCCAAGTGATTGCAGATATTAAAAATAACCTCAACACCCCTGCCAACCATAATACTCAGATATCTTGGTATACACTAGACAAACACGAATTTAACACCTAAACAATGTGGAGAGGTGAGCTATTACATACTAGGTGCCTAAGGAAGTATGTAAATGGCTGTACTGAACACAACTAAAAATAACAAATATACAACTCTAACACAGACTCTTATTAGAACTAATTCTTTCCACAATTTACATAATAAAATTACTAATGACTTTTCCATAACATTATAAATAGTAACAAAGAAGACACTTCCAAACATCAGACACTTGAATACCAAAGAACACGCACAATGTAGTATCACATAGCTAAATGCTTACCTAATATGCATAATACAAGTCTCCTTAGCAACATGTTCTTAATCCGATAATCCAATGTTCTACCATTTTTCAAACAAATTCAACTTTCACTTAATAAAATATGATAAAAAATAAAAAACACCTAAAAGAATCAAATAAATCCTTCATTTCAACCAAACAATGATGGGCATCTCACAGATGAGAGAGCAAGAGCATGGGCAGTAGAAAGCCATCTTATTCGAGAGACAACTGTGTTCTCAGCTTACACTCTTACTTGGTTGCCTGCTGCGTGTTCTGTGTGTGCAGCAGTCAGTCATTACTATACCTATCACCCGAGAATGTTTTTCACCCAGGCCAGCAAATCAGAAAGATAAGGCACCCTAATACATTTAATATTTCCCACAAGAAACACCCAAGCTTACCTTAACAGAATTACTGTTGCCAAAGAGTCTAGATGATCTGCGAACATTGGGGTTTGGCTGCCCAGTTGGGGGGCTTTGGAAGTTGCTATTATTCCCAGCTGGTGCAAACACTGCAGGCTTGTTTAAAACAAGGGGAGAGTCTTTTGTTGTTCTACATAATATCTGAAATTGTAAGGTCAATATATGATCAAAAGAAAGAAAACTCATTTCCACTTGACCTGGGCACAAAATGGATGATAAAAAATATATATCAGCAGAGACCCCCAAAACAGAACAAGAAAGCATATTAACTTCTGAAAAACAAATAAATTGGCACATTACAGAACATCTTCACAACCTTTTAAGAATAATGCAAATCAAAAACTGAATTGTACTCAAAATGGAGTTTGAAGAACTTTTCTCCTCAGGTCTGTTTAAAAACTATTTTAAGCTAAAACAGAAGACTTACCCTTTTACTTATTGGTGGAGGAACTTTGGTGTTTGGTTCAGTGTCTAGCTGGGAAAGGGTGAGTGGTGAAGGCGTAAGGAAGGCCACAGAACTGTTTAGAGGTGACTGCTCATTGTCACCAACAGGGCTGGTAACATCCAGAGGTAGTACCCCAAAGCTGGGGGTCATGGGGCTCACCGACCACGGTCCTCCCAACATGCTCTTAATTCTCACAAACTTTTTCTTTTTGGGGGCCTGAAAGACTCCATCACCAGTGTCCCCACCACCTCTATCCTGCACAGGTGTGACCATTACAGCCACAGGAGTATTCTGAGACGAGATGGGTACTGGAGTACTCATATTACTTAGGCTCTGTACTGGTGTATTAATAATGGGTAATAAATTATTGGGAGTGTTCTGAACAGGAGTTGGAATGTGAGTCTGCTGAACACCATCAGAGGGGGTATTCACTGATACACTATTTAACATATTATTGGTGACTCCTGAGTCCGAGTTGACACTGACATTGTTTGCAGGATTGGCACTATTAACTAAAGTTAGCACCGTGTTACCATGACAATTTGAAAAAGTTTCTAACAAGTCCAACCTGAAAACTTTTGAGGGATCAATTTTGTCCCCCTGATCACAGAGTGCAACAAATGACTGCCATAAAAATGGATTGAGCTTCAATGATCTCTTGAAAGCATCTGCTGCTCTTAACAGTCTTTCTGTTCTAGCGCATATGAGTCCCAAGAGCTGCAAGGCAAAGCATGCTAGATCTCCATACTCATTTGCTAATTCATCCACAGTCTTGGGATGAAGAACACTCCCCCCCGTCAGGACTGTCTCTGCCTCCTCCAACCTGCCAGACAAAAATCAAAATGTAATCCACTGGTTCTTAGTAACATCACTTTTAGTTCTAGTTCTTGCCACTTGCCACTGAAGAGTTGATTTCAACATCAAGTACTTAAACTGCACAGGAAGATTCAAAACTTAACAGATACTTTGTTATCTCAACAATGATTCCTCATAACTGGCTGCATGGTCAACAACTATCACATATTTATTAACTTCTCACAAATTTAGTCCCATATAATTAGTAATTCCTCATTCCAGAGATCACAAAACCTTGGCACAATGAAGGACACATAAGGATATTAGAAAGCATAGAGTATATATAAGTAATTCACTCTCAATAACTGAGAAGATGATTCTCACACTTGCCCAAATAACTTACTTCCCAAGATCATAGCAACATCTGGCCATAAGAAACCTGAGCTGCGGTGTGCGTGTGCCATGAGTGTGGAGGACAGAGTATGCTCTACGGGCTTCCTGACCGGTA
>NC_051426.1:21161700-21174200 GCF_015228065.2 Penaeus monodon
TTTTCTTCCTTTTTTTCCCTCCTAACCCCTGGTGTTGGGGATTCCAAAATAACCATTCCCCCCGAAATACTCTCTATTTACCAGGTAGACTTTTCCTTCTTACGGGTGTGGGATTCCGGAACCATTTCGATCCATTCTTGCCCTTTGGAAACTGGAAAGGTCCACAGTGAAAACATGTGATGTTCCAGAGGGAATGGTCAGGGATTGCGTAAATGGGTCAGGAGAGAGCTAGATCTTTGTAAATTTGTAGTAATCATACAAATTAGAATTCTTCATTTCCTCACCCCCTCATCTACCTGGAGTCCAACAAGGGGAAGCTATAGTTGGAGCTCAAAATCTCCAAACAGCCAGAGGGAGGAAATATACACAGTATATTGCAGTACTGATAGCAGTTGTGGGCTTTAAACCGACTGAACAGTGCATGCTTGACCCTAGCCATATTTGACCAGCCGATTGCTGACCAGGCCTGATCAACCCAAACCCATTAACCAAATAGAGGACCAAAGAGGTGGGGTTGTTAGCTGCAGGGCACAGGTGCAGCATCACTCAACCTCCAGGAGTCCTGTCTCCTGGTATATGGGATCCACGCACGGCAAACATACATGGGAGAGTTCCCCCTGGTCCAAGAGGGAATGAACCAGGGATGGGTGCACCATCCCCTTCATGGGCCTTGATACACCAGTAAGCCATTTGTTTCATCCCTCACTGGTGACCCCTCCAGTATGGGTAGCCCTCTGGTCCGGCTCACCAGATTATTGGGACCCCAAGCCACCCCCACCATGGCAAGGCGGCTTCTGTTAGGGGGGCTACAGTTCTGGGGGATCCCCCATTGTGGTTAACAAGATTGTGGTCGATCTCCTTGGACACTGTACTTTTATCACTATACAATGTCCATGGAACCAGAGATCCTCATTCTCTGGAATCTAGCAAAGTCCCAAGAAGGAGGCTGTTCTCGTGCTGGATCTTCTCCTGAGTCATGGGGCCCATAGACATCTCATAGACAGCTCAATCACAGCCGGATATGCATTTAAAATCGCCCGAAACAATGCATATCTTGCTGGGGGCAATTTTCTGCCATGCTTTAGAGTCTGGTGTAGAACGCCTCTTTCACATCGAATTTTCAAACATCAGTAGGAGCGTACAAGCAATAAAAGACATGAAGCCCAAAAACATGCTTCAGTCTCAGTGCATAATATACTCATCAACCGAGGGTTGGGAAATCGGCTGGAGATGACTTGGCTATTCCTTTGGAGGTGATGGCTATCACTGCAGCCCGACCAGTAGTAGGTGTACCCACCCATATTGATCCCGCTGCTGCCCGGTTTCCACCTCTGAGAGGGCAGCCACCTCAATCCCAATCTCTCCAAGTCCCTTGATAGCAGAAGTAACCGCTCATCTTTCCACAATATATATATATATATTATATATATATATATATGTATATATATATATATATATATATATATATATTTATTTATTTTTTTATATCTATATACATGTATATGTATATATGTATAGATACATATATTTGGGTATGTGTGAATGTTATATATTGGTATTTTATGGTGTGTAATATCCAGCATTAGCAAATGGTTAGGGATCAGACTAAAGACATCATGCCCAAACTGTTCAAGAGTTTGGGTCATGGGAGCGAGTTTTTCCCCTGGCAAGGGAAAAATCCCGGGAAAGTCACATGCCAGTAATATAAAGGGTATGCATATGTAATTATATTAATAATTATAATATTTATATATATATATAAAAATATATAAATATATTATAATATATGCATGTATTCATATTGTAGCTATATATCATTTGGTGATGTGAATGTGTGTTTCCTTATATTACACATATATAGCTTGAATATATAAATAAAATTATAATATATAATAAATAAAAAATATATAATATATATAATATATTAAAATTTTTTGGTTGTTTTTGGGTTGTGTGGTGTGTTTTTTTTTGTAATACATAAAGACATATTATTATATAAATACTATAAATATATAATATATATATATAATAATATATATATTATAATAATATTTATATAAATATACAACACACACACACAAATATGTGCATATATTTACCATAACACACAATGATTTTTTATACATATAAATATGCTATATATAATTCTTCTATTGTATAAACCCTTTACATATAACTTAATATTATTAATATATATATTTAATATATAAATATAAAGAAAAAATATATATATAACGGGAGGTTATGTTTGAGCCCCCCCGCAGTCACAGATGTACTTATTGTAGTTTTTTTTGGATGCTTGGAGCGATACGTGAGGGTTCCGGTTTTTTTCCACGGAAGTGCCCGGGGTTTCTTAAGGTAATCATTTTCTTATTTTATCCGGGGTCTGGGCCACACTGCTTTGGGGGGCTTGGCCCCCCAGTGGTTAGGTAGGCAATGCCCAAGGGAAAACGCGCCGATGACTGGGAACCCCCGAATCAGATTGCCGCCTGACAGCTTGAGTCCCAGCTCTAAACATCGGGCCCCCGCGGCCACTTTTATTTTTTAAAAATTTTAAAATAAAAAATTTTATATATATTATATTTTATATTTTTATATATATAATTTATATTTTTATATTTCACCCCACACACAACACACACACACAAAAAAACACACCACAAAACCAAACCCCAAAAATTATATATTTTATATAATAATATATAGTATATATATATATATATGTTGTTGGTTTGTGTGTGTGTGTGTGTGTGTGTGTGTGTGTGATACATAACAGTTATATATATATTATAAAATATATATATATATATATATATATATATATATAGATATATATATAATATATATCCTCTCACATGCAAAGAAAAAAGAAGTTTGGGGAAAGTTCATGGCGAAAACAACTCATATGATCTGGAAATTTTTGGCGTGAATGCAGTTAGTCCCTGTGTCAAAGAATTATTGGGAAAGAAAAAGATCATGATAAAATGTAGGGAAGAAAATCATGAAAGACGTGTAGGACTGATTACTTATTCGACCAAGTAAAAAAACGAAAAATATCGGTAAATGTTCGATCCTGTCTCCCTTTTATGTTTACCGTTTCTCTTATGATTATTACTGATTTATAATTGAGAGGCAAGGGGAAGGTGTAAGTTAAATTTAACCGTAGAACTTGAATAATTTAGTAAAAAGAATATCCTGTCATCTGATATTTATTATTGCAATATTAACTCATTATAATATGGCAACTGTATTATCAGATTACAGAATAAAAGAACTTATTTAACACTGTTTTGCCATGTATCTTGGCAACTCAGAAAGAGGAATCAATTCAGTCCACGCCCACGAGCCTAATCCCTTTGTATGCTACTAACATTAAAATTAGTTAAGTCATATGTGCGTGGGTTGAATAACATAGCTTACTACACAGGATTGCATGAGCAATGCTGCATCCATTCCTCCATCGCTTAGTGCTGCCTCACACCATTTATCAGAGACTGGAATTTATCAGGATTAACGGCAAATTACGAGCGATCATTCACGATGCCGATATTGGAAACAGGATATGAAATCTGAATTGGTGCACATTGCATCATTTATATGAAGTGATTTTTTTGTAAGTTGCCGACAGATGTGATCTCGGGTAAAACAGGTAAGAGGGGCGAAGAGAGAAAGTAGATAAAAAGTAGGAAAGGGCAGGTAGATAATATAGATAAAAGTCTTTCTCTTATGATCTGCTTAATTTACAAGCATATACCTATCCTCCTCTCTTATCACACTCACTTTATTTTCGCTGCTTTCCTATAACATGAGGCACATTATCCCACTTACACTGTGTCTTATATATGTACTAGAGACGTATGAAAAGCCATTATTAGAGATTTAAAATGAAGTCTGAATGCTACGTCTAAAAAGATTTATGGATGGAGCCGGGCCCTCACGCGCAGAGACAGGCATGGTCCCTGTTGAATACGTTAACATGCTTTTCAGGATTAAAACCGGTGTGATATATCTGGAAATATGTCATTGTTTCATGGATATAAGTTAAACTGCCTCTGTGTCTTAGAATTTTTGTTAGACAATTGTGACATATAAAGAAAGTCCGCTGAGTCATTGTCCAGATAAAAAAACCGCTAAATGATTACTTTTTAATTTGGGGGGCTAAGAAACACTGATCGAGGGGACGAGGTGAGGCTTATTTCACGATTTTACTGTTTGGAAAGGAGTTTATTACAGTCTGCGTGCGTGCGTGCGTGTGTGTGTGTGTGTGGTGTGTGTGTGTGGGGTTTTTGTGTGTTTTGTGTGTGTGTGTGTGTGTGTGCATGTGCATGCGTGCGTGCGGGGCGCCGCTTGTGGTTTTCTGCTTTGTGTGCACCTTCCCGTTCTTGGTCTTTTTTCAGCTCTCCAATCGAATGTGGATCATCAACGGTAATCAAAGTCTCATTGCACAACAGGGCCCTCTCTGTACTCCCCGTTCTGTAGGGTTTAAAAAGGTGGGAAAATCCGGCACAATATTGGCACAATCATTATCTATGAATCTATGATTTGACAACTTGGAAATAATGGAGTGGTTTTTGCAATTATTTTGTATTATGTTATAATTTTTATTGTTATTGGGGATTATATCATTATTTATTATTATTATTATTATATTTTATTATATTATTATTTTTATTATTATTTTATACTATTATTTTTATTATTATATTATATGTTGTTGTTTATTATTGTTTTGTTACATTATTAGTATTATTATTTTTATTTTATTATTTAATTATTATTTTTAATTATTTTACTATTTATTATTTAAGTATGTAAACTTTCATTGGGAATAAAAAAAAACTTACAGATTTTTCATATCTGAATTGCTCTTTTCATAATCCATAATCATAATATTCTCTCAGAATATCTGGTTGATTTTGTTTCTTTTTTTAATCTGTTCTTAAACTGTTGCCGTATTTTAAAATATGTATTGATGTATGACATTCTTTCGTTGCAAAATGCGTAGCTACCGCTCTCTATCTTCCTTTCCTTCATTTTTCCCAAAACCTTATCTGGGGGAAAAGGATAAATATTAGAAAAAAAATCCCAAATTGATAGTATATGGCTACATGTACTCCTGAAAAACATAATGTTTTAGAAAAAAACATAATACAAAACTAGATTATTGAAAGTGAGACTACAGTTTCGAAATCCACCTGGATTCCATCTTCACGTCTGAAGAGGGAAAGGGAAAGGAGGGGGTATAAAAGAGAGAGAGGAGAGGCTCTCTCGGTGGGCAGAGGGAGACGAGGATCCTCTGCCCCCCGGGACGTCTTCCTCCAGCGATTCGTCTGTTGTGGAGTTAATTCCTTTTTTTCCTTATAAAGCTGCTGCCTAATTTCAACTTGAACAGGGTTTTCTCCTGCGATAGTCCCCTTTGCTTCCCATATCCTCGCCTTCTACCGTATGTCGGAAACCCCGGCGCATATTTCCCCCCGATCCTCCGACCTGATGTGACCCCCCTCTGCTTCCGTTGTCTGTCTCACCTGCCCCGTGTTACCGCGTTGCTCTCCTCTCTTCTTTTATACCCCTCCTTCTCTTTCCTCTTCAGACCTGAAGATGGGGAATCCAGATGGATTCGAAACTGCAGTCTCACTTTCAAAATCTAGTTTTTTATTGTGTTTTTTTCTTCCATTTTATCAGCATGGGAAAAGTGTTTTGCTATTCAACATAATGTGTCTATAAAACCGTTTTCTAAAACACCAAAAATCCTATAGAAAATATTCGCTTCGTTTTTTCGAGAACATTTCCGAGGGGTTATCAGATATTAATAATCAAGGAAAGAAGCCTTCCTTCTCTCTGTCTTTATTTAATTGTTACCCGTTGCAGATGGAAAGTGTCTCTTTTCTCCCTCTATCACTTGCACTCGCTCTCTCTTTTTCATTTCTTGTGTGTTCTCTGTCTCTCTCTTTCACATACGTTGCCATGTGTGGTTATCGTGTTGGCGGTGTTGAAGTGGTCGTTAGCGAGAAGTTATGACTCGTTTCAGCGTTCCACTTTCCACGCAACAAGCAGGTACCAAGCAGATTTCTTTTATTTTTATTGTAAGAAAAACACATCGTAGAAACAAGTTCTTTATATGAAGTGATAAATAAGCTTTCTTTTTTTTTTGAAAATCGTTGCACTGAAGATTTCCTTTTTTTTTTTAATATCTTGTCAAAGGTACTATCTCACGACCAAAGGTTAGGTGACACCGTTATAGTCGCATCAGCTAGATTACGAGAGCCAGTGTGGGGGGCAGTTAACTTAGTCAGTTTCCCTTAGTTTTATAACATTCGCTGTCAGATAAATAGCAAGGGAAAAAAAAGGACTGCTTGTACAGCCTGTCATTTTTTTTTCTATTGGGACAGAGTTCGTTTAAATTTAATATTAATGTTATTTTCCCCTAATAGATAAATTCCGTTTTTGTAATTTTTCCGATTCTTTGCTAATGATTTCAAAGCATTTTTATATTTGGATTAGAGAGTGAAAATAAGGGCTCCTGAGGGAACAGTGGATATCCCTGAAATAAACTACAAATTTAATTGCAAACACAAATTTTAAAACGATATATGCAAATAATACAATATACAAGAAAACAAACACGAGTACGTAATCGTAATGAAAATGTTTTGATTACTGAATGAAAGGGGATGTGTTGAGATATTCATGATCTTAGAATTTTTAATTCTGTAATAAACCCCAAAGAGAAATAGTTAGTGGTTGGGTGTTGTGTGTGTGTGTTGTGGTGTGTGTGTGTGTGTGTGTGGTTGGTGTGTGGGGGGGTTGTGTGGGCTTTTGGTGGTGGTGGTGTGTGTGTGTGTGTGTGTGTGTGTGTGTGTGGTGTCGGTGAGAGGGAGAAGAGGAGAGAGAGAGAGAGAGAGAGAGAGAGGAGGGGAAAAGGGGGGGGCGGGGGATGATAAATTGCCCCATTTAAAACCAAATATTTGGGTTTGTGAATTTGGTAATACTTTTGTAAAAATGTTACACAACACCTATAACACACAACACAAAAAACAACACACACACACACACACACACCAACAACACACAAACCACAAAACAAACAAAAGCATAAAACACACACACATGCAACAACACATCGACAAACCCCAAACAAACACACAAAACACACACACACACACACACACAAACCCCACCAACACAAAAAACCCACACACCAATGAAAAATATTTCTTATTCAAACTTTCACCGATCAACTGTTCATTTTATTTTTCTTTGCTTAAAATTTGTTTTGGGATTTTTTCTTCACCAGTGCTGGGCTTTTTGCTTTTCCTTTTGTTTACAGCACCCACCAGGGGCGCCAAATTAAGACTCTAGTCAAAAGATAATTGTATAAAAACTTAAACTAAAATATGATATATTTTAAACTAAACTTTTTTATTCAGAGAAATATAAAAATTATGTAGAAATCACTATTTAAATAAATCATAAATTTTCAATTAGAATAGAGACTGAATTTTAACTCTATCTAACCCCCCCCCCTTCCTAAAAGAAGCATTAAACGAAAAAAAACATCCCATTTTCCTTTTTGAAAGGTTTGAAATATGTCGCAATATTTTTCAAAGGGATATCCCTAATTTTTCCAGCTATTTTACTTCAAAAGATAAAGGGAAATTAATATCAATTATTTTAGAGAAGGGTTTTAATAAGTGATTTAGCTTTTTTGATTAGGCCAAAAATGAAGGAAAGATGGCAACATTCCAGACTAAAAAAGTATGCATTTACATAAAGTATTGGGGGGGATTGGAATAGATGGTCATTATTTCCCAAGGGAGACGAAATTAAACAGAATTTTTGTTCGTCTCCCTTGGGAAAAATAAAAAAGACCATCTATGTAAATCCCCCCCCAAAAATTTTTGAAGTGATATTCTTTAGTTGAGAAGTTGCACATCTTTCCATTCATTTCGGCCATAATCAAGAAAACACTTTAAGAACCCGTTCTATCAACTATATGAATTGTTCCCCTTTTTTTAAAATTGAAGTAAGAATAGGGACGTAAAAGTTTGGGAATCCGTTAGAGAAAAATATTTGGGGAAAATTACAAAGCCACTTCAAAGAGGAAATGGGAGATTTTTGTACGTTTAATGACTTTGTTTAGGAAAGGGGGGGGGGGAGGATAGGGTTTAAATCAGTCTTATTTTAAAAGAATACAAAGTATTATATTTAAAATGAAAGGTTACAAAAATTTTTTTATTCCTAGAAGAAATGTTTAGTTTTAAAATAATCATATTTTTTGAAGTTTTTTTACAAATACATTGAATTGGTTGTAATTGAGGCCCCCGGGGCTGACGTAGAACAAATGGAAAAGCAATAAGCCCGCATGGTGAAGAAGGACCCAAAAAATAACAGTTAGAAAGCAATGATAAAAAATTTGATAACAGTAATGAAAAGTAAATTTTAGATAAGAATTGATTATATACTTGGTGTGTGTAGGTGTGTGTGTGTGTGTGTGTGTGGTGTGTGTGGTGTGTGGTGTGTGGGGGTGGTGTTGTGTGTGCGAGTGTGGTGTGGGCGAGTGTGGTGGTTTTTGAGTGCGTGGTTTGTTAGTGGGTTGTTGTTGGTGTGTGTTTTTGGGGTGTGTATGTTGTGGTGGGTGTATGTTGGTGGTATGTTGTAGGTAGTTGGGGTTTTGTGTTGTGTATGCGTTTTGCGTGTGTTGGTTTGTGGGGTGGGGTGTGTGGTGTGTGGTGTGTGTGTGGTGGTGTGGGGGTGTTATGTGTGTGTGTGTATATGTTTGTGAACATTTTTAAAATAGTCGGTTACCAAATTTACAAGAGCGCGAAAAACTGTTTGTGGTTGTAAAGGGGCAATTATCATCTGCCCCCCCCTTTTTCCTCTCTTTCTCTTCTCTCTCTCTTCTCTCTCTCTCCTCTTCCACACAGAACAACACACCACACAACACAACACACACAACAACAACAAACACAAAACCAAAACACACCACAACCCCACACAACACCAACACAAACACCAAACACACAAACACCCAAAATACAACACAACAAAACTATTTTCTTTGGGGCCCTATTACAGAAAATAATTCTAAGATCAGAATTTTTTCAACAATGTCCCGTTTCATATCAGTAATAAAAAACCCTTTTTCTTACGTTACGTATCGGTTTTTCTTGTATATTGTATTATTTGCTATATCGCTTTAAATTTTTGGGTTTGCAAGAAAATTTTGTATTTTATTTCAAGGGGTACCAATTTAGGAGTCTTTTTTTTCACCTTATACCAAATATAAAAAAAGCTTGAAAATATTAGCAAGGGAAACGGAAAAAATTTTAAAAAACAGGAATTTACTATTAGGAAAAAAAATAATATTAAATTTAAACGAACTTGTCCAAAGAAAAAAAAAATGACAGGCGTACAAGCATGTCCTTTCTTTCCCTTTTATTATGACACGAAAGTTTTAAACTAAGGGAAACGACTAATTTAAAATGCCACCACATGGTCTGATATCTAGCGAGCGATAGTAACGGGGTCCCCCAACCTTTTGGGCGTGAGAAGTACCCTTTTACAAAGATGATAAAAAAAAAAAAAAAAAAACATCAGTGCAAAAAGATTTTTAAAAAAAAGAAAGATTTTCACTTTTATTAAAGAAGTTTTTCGTGTGTTTCTTTCAATAAAAAAAAAGAAATCGCCTGGACCTGTTGTTGCGTGGAAAAGGGAAAAGACTTAGAACGAGTCAAAATTCCGCTAACGACCACTTTTAAAACCGCCCCAAAACTGAAAACCCCAATGGCAACCCTTGGAAGAGAGAGACAGGTCACACAAGAAAAGAAAAAAAAGAGAGCGAGTGCAAGTGATAGAGGGGGAAAAAAGACCTTTCCATCTGCAAACAGGTAACAATTGAATAAAGACAGAGAGAAGGAAGGCTTCTTTCCTTAAATTTATTAATATCTGATAATCCCGGAAATGTTCTCGAAAAACGAAGCAAATTTTTTTCTATAGGATTTTGGTTTTTTAGAAAACGGTTATAGACACATTATTTTTGAATAGCAAAACACTCTTCCATGCTGATACAGGAAGAAAAAAACAATACAAAAACTAGATTATTGAAAGTGAGACTGCAGTTCGAAATCCATCTGGATTCCATCTTCAGGTCTGAAGAGGAAAGAGAAGGAGGGGGTATAAAAGAGAGAGAGGAGAGGCAACCCCGGTAACACGGGGCAGGTGAGGACAGACGAACGGAAGCAGAGGGAGGTCACAAACAGGTCGGAGGGATCGGGCGGAATATGCGCGGGGTTTCCGACATACGGTTTGAAAGGGGGAGGATATGGGGAAACAAGGAGACTATCGCAGGAGAAAACCCGCTGTTCAAGTTGAAATTAGGCAGCAGTTATAAGGAAATAAAAGGAATAGACTCCCCACACAGACGAATCAGCTGGGGGAAGAGTCGGGGGCAGAGGATCCTCGTCTCCCTTGCCCACCGAGAGAGGGCCCCTCCTCTCTCTTTTTACCCCCTCCTTTCCCTTTCCCTCTTCAGACGTGAAGATGGAATCCCGGTGGATTTCGAAACTGTAAGGGCTCACTTTCAATAAATTAGTTTTTATTATGTTTTTTTCTAACACATTATGTTTTTCAGGAGTACATGAATAGCCATATACTATCAATTTGGGATATTTTTTTTTAATATTATCCTTTTCCCCCAGATGAAGGTTTGGAACAGAAGAGAGGAAAGGGACAGATAGAGAGCGGTAGCTACGCATTTTTCAACGAAAGAATGTCATATCATCAATAATATTTTAAAAATACGGCAACAGTTTTAAGAACAGATAAAAAAAAAGAAAACAAAATCAAACCAAGATATCTGAGAGAATATTTTGATATGGATTATGAAAAGAGCATTCAGATATGAAGAACGTAAAGTTTTTGTTTATTCCCAAATGAAAAGTTTACAAACTTAAAGTAATAATAAATGTAAAATAATGATAATAATATAATGATAATAATAATAATAATAAAAATAATAATAATAATAATAATAAAAAGAAACAATAATAAAATAATAATAATAATAATAATAAATAATAATAATAATAAAATAACAATAAAAATTTAATAATTATAACAATAATAAAAATAATTGCATAAACCACTCATTTTTTTCCAAGTTGTCAAATCATAGATTCATAGATAATGATTTGCCCAAATATTTTGGGTGCCGGGAATCTTCACCTTTTAAGCCTACAGAACGGAGGGAGTACAGAGACGGCCTGTTGTGCAATGAGACTTGATTTCCGTTGATGACTCAAATTTGATTGGAGAGCTGAAATAGACCAAGAACTGGAAGGTGCACAACAAGATGTAAACACAAGGCGCGCGCGCACGCACGCATGACATGACCACACACACACACACACACACACACACACACACACACCAAAACACACACACACACACCACACGCACGCACGCACGCAGACTGTAATAAACTCCTTCCAAACAGTGAAATCGTGAAATAAGCCTCACCTCGTCCCCTCGATCGTGTTTCTTGCCCCCAAATTAAATAAGTAAATCATTTAGCGGTATTTTATCGGACAAGAATCAGCGGACTTCTTTTTATGGGCACAATTGTTAACAAAATTCTAAGACACAGAGGCAGATATACTTAATCCAATGGCAACAAATGACATATTTCCAGATATATCACACCCGGGGCTTATCCTGAAAAGCATGTTAAACGTATTCAACAGGGACCATGCCTGTCTCTGCGCGTGATGGCCCAGGGTCCCTCCATAAATCTTTATGACGTATGCATTCAGATCTTCATCTTAATCTCTAATAATGGCTTTCATACGTCTCTAGTACATATATAAGACACAAGTGGTAAGTGGGATAATGTGCCTCAGTGTTATAGGAAGCAGCGAATAATAAAGTGAGTGTGGATAAAGAGAGGAAGGATAGGTATATGCTTGTAAAATAAGCAAGATCATAAGAGAAAAGACTTTTATCTATATATATCTACCTGTCTTCCTACTTTTTATCTACTTTCTCTCTTCGACTCTTACCTGTTTACCCGAGATCACATTCGTCGGCAACTACTAGAAAAAAATCACTCATAATAAAGTGATGCATGGTGCCACAATTCAGATTTTCATATCCTTTTCCAATATCAGGCATCGTGAATGATCGCTCGTAATTTGCCGTTAATCCTGATAAATTCCAGTCTCTGATAAATGGTGTGAGGCAGCACTAAGGCGATGGAGGAATGGATGCAGCATGCTCATGCAATCCTGTGTAGTAAGCTATGTTATTCAACCACGCACATATTGACTTAACTAATTTTAATGTTAGTAGCATGACAACGGTATTAAGCTCGTGGGCGTGGACGAATTGATTCCTCTGCTGAGTGTGCCAAAGAGACAACGGTCATAAAAACAGTGTTAAATAAGTTCTTTTATTCTGTAATCTGATAATAAAACAGTTGCCATTTATAATGAGTTTAATATTGG
>NC_051426.1:21176700-21189200 GCF_015228065.2 Penaeus monodon
CACAATCTTGTTAACACACAATGGAGGATCCTCCAGAACTGTAGCCCCCCAAAACAGAAGCCGCCTTGCCATGGTGGGGGGTGGCTTGAGGTCCCAATAATCTGGTGAGCGGCCCAGAGGGCTACCCATACTGGAGGGGTCACCAGTGAGGGATGAGACAAAATGGCTTACTGGTGTATCAAGACCTGTGAGAGGGGATGGTGCACCCATCCCTGGTTCATTCCATCTTGGACCAGGGAGAACTCTCCATGTATGTTTGCCGTGCGTGGCATCCATATTACCAGGAGACAGGACCTGGAGGTTGAGTGATGCTGCACGCTGCGCCCTGCGGCTAACAACACACCTCTTTGGTCCTCTATTTGGTTAAATGGGTGGCTTGATCAAGGCCTGGTCAAGTCAATCGGCTGGTCAAATATGGCTAGGGTCAAGCATGCACTGTTCAGTCGGTAATGCCCACAACTGCTATCAGTACTGCAATATACTGTGTATATTTCTCCTCTGGCTGTTTGGAGATTTGAGCTCCAACTATAGCTTCCCTTGTTGGACTCCAGGTAGATGAGGGGGTGAGGAAATGAAGAATTCTAATTTGTATGATTACTACAAATTTACAAAGATCTAGCTCTCTCCTGACGATTTACGCAATCCCTGACCATTCCCTCTGGAACATACATGTTGTCACTGTGGACCTTTCCAGTTTCCAAAGGGCAAGAATGGGAATCGAAATGGTTCCTGGAACCCACACCAGGTAAGAAGGAGAAAAGTCTTACCTGGTAAATATGAGAGTATTTCATATTGTAAGTACTAGTAGTGAAGACCATTGATGGTGTATCAATCATGGATCAGAAAATAGTTGAAATATGTCATGCTGATCCTCGCACAGCGAGATGGTAGCTTGATAGTTGAGGTTGCATCACCGTCTGCGTGCGATATGAAAACATTCCTTGGGCTCAGTTTCATGTTCTCAAAAAACACTCAATCAGTGGAAAGGGAATTGTTTTTTTTCCCGAGACCTGATGAGGTATTCTGAGGATGAAACTGTTAGAGGAAATAGAGAATTTTTATGTTGGGGCAGTGAAAAGTTTTAAGAAAAAAATTAATGGTTTGGAACAGTCGACACCAGCTCTCTTCTAACTTTTAACACATTAGTCCTTCCAGAATCAGTTAAGTTGGCATGGCACCACTCAAGGTTAAAGCCATATGTGCCCAATCCTATGGGTGCTTCCACTGCTAGGTTTATGGGCATGGAGCCAACTCTTGCCGTTTTAAGGAAAATGGACAACCAAGAGAATTTGTAAAGTGTGGTACAACAGGTCATCAAGGAGATGACAAACTGTCCAGGTCCAATATGCTGTTACCATTGCAAAGAAGCTCATGAAGCTCTTCAAACAATTTAAAAAGGTAGAAATTTGAAAAAAGAAGTATTGGTGATAAGGATCAAGGAGGAAGTTAGTTTTCCAGAGGCAAAGCGATGTGCCAGCGTGCTGTTTGCACACCCAGGTAGGTCCTTTGGTAGGTTCTAGCCCATCCTCCTTCTCACCAACCCTTGCCTCAGTCCAGATTGCTGACACTGGTGAGTTGTTCCACCAGAATGGAGTAGGATTGAAGGGTCTATTGAGGAGATTCCTCCTCTGTAGGGCTTTGGAGCCATCAGTTAAGGTCCAGAGGCCTCAACGATGACAGCTCCAGCTGCCACCAATCCACAGGGGCCTCCTCTGCTAAGCAGAATACCCTGAAGCTAAGGTTCAGGTATGCCCTTTGCCCAGGCAAAGGAATCCTTAGCGTGTTTCAAAAGACTCATTCAAAGTGGGGTCTTTGGAGCTGTCAGGAAGGGTTCCAGGGGCCTCAACGGTGACAGCTCCAGCTGCCAAACAATCCACAGGAGCCTCCTCTGCTAGGCAGAATACCCTGAAGCTTCCCTGAGCCGTCAGGAAGGGCTCCTGGGGCCTCAACGGTGACAGCTCCACATATCCACAGGAACCTTCGCTGTAGACAGTAGCCCATGAAGCAAAGGCTCAGGTCCGTCTTTGCCCAGGCAAAAAATCCTGAGCTGTTCCAAAGGAAGCTGTGGAAATTGAAAGTGTACTCCCAGGATCCTGGAAAGGGACATGTAAGGTTATGTTACGAGGAACACAAATGAGGGCACCTATGAGGCGGGAGACTTCAGGCTTAGAGGCCAAGGAAAATGAAGGAGCCCGTTCGTCCTCGAAAAGGGGTTGAGGGACCCAAAGCGAAGGCCGAACCCCATGCCCTCACACCCAATATCCACGGAAAGCAGGCTACCAGGAGCGTAAACAAACAAAGATAATGATAAAAAAATACAAAAAAAAATTTTGAATAACAGCTGTGCAGAAGGCCCCAAAGTAAAACGGCAATGGGTAAAGTAAGTAAAATTCAGAAAAAGTAAAAAGAAAAAGACAAAGACCAGGTTTCACGAATGGGTTATGAAAATGTTTTAAAAAAAACCCCAGCATAGTTTACACCTAGGCAAGTAAAAGGGGCAGAAAAACTTTTTCAGAAAATTTGGTGAAATCCGGGAAGGGGAAAATCCAAAGAGTAGCCCAAAACACAGTCACAGTATCCATTTTTTTTAAGCAAAAACAGGGGTACTTTAACTTCCGGGAAAATCTAGCACAAAAAGAGAAAAATAAAAAAAAGGGAATATTAAAATGGGAAGAAAACTCAAAAGTTTAAAAACCATGATAAAAATCTTTAAAACAATAGCAAAAGCAATAAGAAAATTCAATTATCAAAAAAAATAAAAAAGCTGCTGCGGTTTCATATAAAAAAAATGTAATAATTTATTTCCTCCGAAAAAAGAGAGATTAAAAGGTGAATAACAAAAAAAAAACCATTAAAAAATAAAATAAATTTTAATAAGAGATAAAAAAGGGGATCGCAGGATGTGGATGCCCCCGTCATCGAACAGTGAAGCATGAAAAAAAAGAATAGGTAATAAAAGGATCAATAAAAGTACAATAAAGGGTAAAAAAAGTAGATAAAAGTAAATAAACCCCAAATAATACAGAGTAGAATTTTTTTAAAAGGAGGGCAGGGGAAGGGCCCGGTTGCCGCCCGCCTGGGGTTAGGGCAGGATGTGGGTGGGATGTGTAGTAGGGGACAGGAGAGGATAGGGTTAATGGTAGGGGGGGGCAAAGGAAAAGGAATGGAAAAGGGGAAATCAGGCAGGGGGAAAAGGGAAAAGAACAAGAAGGGGGTACGAATAAGAGGGGACGTGGGAAAGCGGTAGGATACAGGGCAGGAAGGGATAGATGGAGGCGGATAGTATAGGGATAGACAAAAAGGAGAAAAAAGTGAAAAGGAGAAATACCTGGTATTAGAGAAAGGGAGAAAGCGAGGGGAAAGGGAAAAGATGCGGAAGGGGACTGGAAAAAGGATCGGGCAAAAAAAGGGGGGGGGGGGAAGGGATGGTCGTGGGGGGGGGGGGGGGGTTTAAAACCCCATAGACAGCCCAAAGGTGGGGGCAAAACCTTGACCAAGGGGCTGCCCCAAAAACCTTATGAAGAAGAATTGAAGAATGGTATCAATCCATGGAAAACCCCAGGGGGTTTATGCAAAAAGGAAGAAGCAACATTCGTAGTTAGTAATCCAATTGTGTAGCCCACAAGGATTTTGCCAGGGGAAAAAACGCCCATTTTCCCGAGAGGATTCTAAGCTCAAGCCCATTAGGGACCTTTTGATAATGGGCCTCATGGAGGAGTATGGTATGTTAGGGAAGGCTGTGAGAATAGGCTTGACACGACCGTACACCTGTTGCATCCATTTACCTGACCTCCACAAATCTCAACATAAATGTTTTGGAAGATCTACTTGAGCAGTTGCCACATCCCATTTCTACTCTTGGAAGATTTCAATGGTCGGCATCCACCTCTGGGGAACACTTTGTGCTACCCTCGAGGAGGGCCTTGGAGTCCTTGTTCTTAAAGAGTAGATGCTAGGTTCTACTGAACAGTGACCTCCCACACATTCCAAATTCAAAACCTGGGGACATTCTCCCATATAGACCTATCAATAGGTCACAAGATTCACAGTTGAAACTTTCACTTGGTAGGTCATGGAAGACTTACATGGAAGCGACCACTTTCCAATACTTGTGGATGAGGGAATGGTTATTTCAGCCAATGAAGTGCAGAGATGGCGACCTGAAAGTTGCGGACGGAATCTATTTAGATCAACTGAAGTATTGCAAGGAGCTGTGAATGATTACAGTGTGTTCAAGATGCTGTTAATCACTTCACATACGAATCATCTTGTAAGCACAAAGCATCTATTCCCAAAAGTAGGGGGCGTACTGTCGACCTCAGTACCATTGTGCGGTGTGGTGAATGGCCAACAAGCTGTCAGAGCAAGGAAGGAAAGCTACATTAAGGCAGTTGAAACGACACCCCAGCGATGTAACCTTGATGCATTACAAAAAGACCAGAGCCACGGCCAGAAGAGTGGTCTAAAGGAGGCTAGACGGTTGTTGTGGAGACGTATGTTCCTCAGTTAACTCTGGACCCCCCTTAGCATGGGTTATGGGACAATGTTGCATAAGATCGCTGGAAAGAGCACATCACTGTCAAAAAATGATGTTGCTAATGAGATAGCTAAATCCATGGAACAGAGATCTTCTGGAGCATCTTACACTGCCCGATTCTCCACTCTTTGGCTTCTGGGCAGGAATGATCACCCAGTGTCGTTCTTCATTAGGCAGCAGCAGAACTTCCATACAAATGCCATTATTGCGCATGGAGATGGCCTTGCTTTGCGGCTTTGCCGTAAAGACTGCCCCAAGAAGTGACGATATTCCATACCAAAATTGAACTCTATCTTACTGGAGAGCTCCACAAAGTCCGTAGGACCTATTCAATAGGATCTATAGAGAGGATACAGTGCCATCACATGGAAAGAGGCAATAATCATTCCTGTCCTAAACCTGGTAATTGTAAATTTCAGGCTTGATATGGATACTAGAAAATGAAAAACGTTTGTTGACCCCATATCAATATGGGTTTAGAACATTGAGATCGACCACAGATGCCTTGTACGGATGGAAACTGTCTATACAGAATTCTTTGCACAGCGACAAGCCACATGTAGCAGTATTCCTTTGACTAGAAAAGGCTACGAACTATTGGAAGTATGGGCATACTCTTGAAGCTGTATGACATTGGTTTAAGAGGAGCATTACCTACCCTCACACAAAAAAGCTTCCTTGCTAACAGGAATGTTTAGAGTTCGAAGTGGAGAAAACAGTTTCTATAAACCTGGAAAAAACAGCTTGGAAGTGTCTTAAAGTGTGACCTATTTGCCATTGCTATAAAGACATTGTAAGATTGTTCACTAGTGCTGTCTCATGTAATCTGTATGTAGATGACCTTTACCCTTTATGCCATAGGAGGAAGCTTACAGGATGTGGAAGGACACATGCAGGCTGCAATAAATCAGGTTTACAGTAGGGCCAAAATATCATGGGTTTCAAATTTCCCAAATAAGACCAGGCTATACATTTCTGCAAACGAGGAAATCATTCCATCCTTCCACTCTATTTAGGAGCAAACCCACACTGCAATTGTCCAAGAGTTGAAGTACTTGGATCTTAATTTTTTGACCTCAAAGGATGTACATGGGTGCCGTCACATACCAAACGTTAAAAGTGGAAGGCTACACAAGCGCTTAGTATTTTGCCAAGTTCTTCAATCTATCTGGGGTGTAGACCTCAGAAAACACTTCTGTGCCTTTACGGTAGTAAAGCTTGATTAGTCCCCGGATGTTGGACCTAAGTTCATAATGAAGCTCTCGGAATCTGTACTGGGGCTTTCAGCGTCTCTTCCCCCCCCCCCCAAAAAAACCCCTGTGGAGTCCCTGTATGATTGAGAGTGGAGAACCACCTCTTTCATTATACTGGGATACATGAACCTGATTATACACAAGACTACAAAGGATCTATACATCCAGCTTGGTTTTCATCCCCCTTGAGGATAGCCAATCCTATGGTAAGGAGGAATGAGGAATCTTTGTAGATCTTAATTTAAGTATCAATAAGTTCGCTGTCGGAATTACCCAATTCCCCCCTTGGGACTAATCAAGTTGAGCTGGATTTTGGTCGGAATGGGAAAGAGGAGCGAGAGATCGAAAGCAGAAGTCAGAGAGATTTCTCTTCAGAATATTTCTAAGTAACAAAGGATCAGATGCAGATCTACAGATAGTTCAAAGTCGAAAAACGGTGTGGGCCTTTGCAGCAGTGAGTAGAAGACGACTGCATCTGGCAGTCTTTCTCTAGCCGGGCTCGATTTACTTGCGATCCTTGCAGCAGTTAAGATTGACTAGAGATCTTACGAACCATTCTTCATTGGGATATATTGCGACGCTCTAGTGCCTTGCAAGCAATCAAGAGCTGAATCCTGTAGAGAGAGAGGTTCCAAGACTGGCTTGCACTGATGTCAACACATAAAAAAGAACTGTGTTGGCTGCCAGCGCATGGTTGGTTCAGCTGCTTCTCAGCTGGTGAATCTCGTTTTCCTCTCCCACCCAGTGACTTGGAAAACCCAGCATCAGGAGGTGTCTTGTGATAAATGGAAGGAACAATGGTGGAATACCTCCAGAAACAAACTGCGAGAGTTAGAGATGACCTTGGCAGATGGGTGATTAGCTTCCATCCAACCGAAAACTTGGAGTTGCATTAACAAAGACAAGAATCGAGCACACAAGGGACTAGAACTCATGGGGCCGATTGATGGCTAAAAGTCAAGCATCTTGTGAGGGATGCAAGAGCCATTACAACTATCGCACAGTATTGGAAAGATGTGCAACATTCTCAGACCAAAGATGTATTTACGTGTCTCCCCCATATTCACTGAAAAATGTATTGGTTGATATAGAGGGTTTATTCGTTTCCTTAGGGAGATTAATATTTTCAATGAAATCTACCATGCATAATGTTTAGGCAATAGTTTATACATTTAAGAGCATAATGTCTTATGCTTTGATTTTGAATATGTTTTTGATTGTTATTTGTATTATATTTATTGATAGATTTTTAAGGTTTAAATATTTTAATATTTCTATTTTACAAGGATTCGCCGCCTAATGACCTTAGCAGATAATTTAAAATTAATCAATCAACCACCACGGAGTTCCAACGAGGGGAAGCTATAGTTGGGGTCTCAAAATCTCCCAACAGCCACAGGGGTGGTAATGAGGAAATATACGCAATCACTATTATAGTACGGATGGTAGTCCGCGGGACCTTATGCGCTACCGATGAACAGTGACTGCTTGACCCTTGCCATATTTAACAGCCAATTGAATTGACAGGGCCTTGATCAAGCAACCTGTCTAACCAGAATGGAGACAAAGAGCTGTGTTGTAGCTGCGGGCGCAGCGTGCAGCATCACTCAACTCCAGGAATTCTGGATCCTGATTAATACGGGATTGCCATGCACCGCAAGCACACATGGGAGAGTTCCTCCCTGGTCCAAGTGGAATGAACCAGGGGTGGTTTGCACATTCCCCTTCATAGGCCTTGGGCACCGGAAGCCATTTTGTCTTATCCTCACTGGTGACCCTCCAGTATGGGTATAGCCCTCTGGTCTGGCTCACCAGATCATTGGGATCTCATGCCCCCCACCGTGGCAAGGCAGCTTCCGTTAAGGGGGGGGGGGGGGGCCCTTGTGTTAGAGTCGGTTAATGATTTTCCAGTATTCCAAATCATTGATTATAATATATTAATTTATTTTATGCCTACTTTCTGCTACGATGCACCATGAATGACCTTAGGTAGTCTGTGTGCATGCTAGCCATCATTAACTATGGTCAATGATTCCAGGTACAGTCACTGAATTTACGTTAATCATTTCGGTTACGGTCATTGGTTACGTTAATCAAAGTTATGGGTCATTTAACCTACTTCCTTTCTCACATTCATGTACGTAGGTGAGAGGAGTAGGGATGTCCCTTCTAGAACTACTCATCTCGCATCGTTCCACGCATAAACTCGTGGGATGAGCAACATAGAGAGAGAGAGAGAGAGAGAGAGAGGGGGAGAAATGGAAAAAAAACAGTAGTTAACAATATGGATGTATTTGGTGATTATCACTATTATTATCATTATTATTATTGCTATCCATTCTACATATCTGCAAAATAAGAAGGAAGATGGGTACAGATTAATTATATATGGGATTTCATCCACGAGTTCTATATCGATGATACTTCCTTAGTCTTTAATTAAGGCTAATCCAGAATTAAATTCTTAGCAAAACAGAAATTGCCTGCAGTGTGCCATCTCTCAGGATTAAGCATTAACCATAAACCTATTTTGAGCCACGACCTCCACCAAGAAAGAACAAAGACATATATATAATAAGAGAGGAATCAAAAGTGTAATACCGTCCAAATGCTCGTCCTCATCTCGGTCAGCGTCTGCCACGTCCTCATCACCGCTACTGGGGCCAACGTCATATTCTTTCTCACCAATGGCCCCAGGAGTAGCTTCCTGGCCCATGGGTAATGCCACTAGCCGGTGGCCACGTGGACAAACAGACGGTCGTTTTCGCCAGCTCTCGCGAATTCGAATAGGTTGACACAGGAGAGGGCCGATAACACGTGTATGGCCTTTCCCAGGGGCTCTGGTAGCTTCGGCTCGAGAGCCCTTGCTTCCGACGCGGGTATGCAGCCACACTCTGTCACCCTATGTTGTACCTCATGTTCGTCATTGCCACCGGTCATAGGTCTCCTTCATGGCATGGCCGGTTACATTGAGCTTGCCCGCACTCGTCGGTGCACTCCGCCCGGTTAGCGGCGCCTCCGGTGCGCCAAGTCCGCGAGGAATGTCAGGCAATGGTCCCACACCAACCAACTCCTTGCTCCCTGACGGACTCTTCTTGGAGCTCCAATTCATCACAAAGTGACCAGCCGTTGCACCAGCTGGACAACCTTCTGGGGCATGTATCGAGAAGTTAGCTACCAAACAACTGCTAACAAACCCCTCCCCTGGTCCAAAAAAAGGCTCCGTTCCCAACCGCTACGGCCATCAGCCAGCCTGCAGGTTTTGGATGGGCTCCATGAGGCCCTCTACTCCACGCATCACTCTTGACATCGACACCGGATGTCTAGACTCTGTCAGGGGGTGAAAGGTTGCAGTTGCTCAGCCGTTAACTACCTCTGCACAGCCAACCTCTGAAGCACAGGGCACATTACTTCAATGTGCACCCTCACCAGCTTCCGTCCAAGGTCGACGCCACGACTTACTCTGCGTCAGGTAGTCAAGGCCCAGCAAGCAGTGCTCGTCCAGATCGGCCATCATACACCGGCCAGCGCTGGCAACCGTGCGCCCACGCCAAGACAGCTCCAATGGCCCCTTGAGCGCACACCAATGCCTCGAGACACCACACAGGTCTCTGTGGTGGTCTGGAAAGTAGCACTATTGGCCAACATATCAGGCAGCACTAGGTGGTCTCTCTCAGACCCCAGTGTCCACGTCAGGTGGAATGGGCTTCCATCTACTGAGCCCTCACCTGCATTGTGCTGGTTCGACGGCAGCCTTACCCAAGTCGGGGCCTGGGAACCGAGACGGGCTGGGTTTCTGCACCCTTCTCCAGCCTGTCCGAGTTTCGTCTTTACCAACTTCCTTAGCCTGTACGGACAGGCCTCGGATGGTTGACCATACCGGCCACAGTCCTTGCAGCCATTGTGGAAGGCATCAGAATCCATCCGGTTGAGAGGGCGCGTTCTCCCGCACCCTCTCCGACACCGAACTACGTTCAGTGACCTTTCCTCACCGAAGCCCCAACACAAGTCCTTGAAAAGTGCTCGGGCCGCACCATCCTCAATGCTATAATTCTCCATTTAGGCCCCCGGCCACAGCGGTCATGGCGGGGCTGAGCAGCTGGCCCTAGGCCAATGGTTGCCTAGGAAGGCCTCGAACTCCAAAGGCCCACGCCAGCGCCACCTGCAGGTTTCCTCAGGGTGTGCCTGCTAGAAGTAGATTTGCAGCTGTTCGTCCTGCAAAGTGTCAAAAAAGAAATGAGGGCCCCAGGACCACGATCATCTCTTCTGCAGATGCAGGTACGACCTCCATACCCAAGCGCTCCACATCATGCGCCAGCTGGGACAGTGTCTCGCACGCCTAACGAGGTCGCTCTTCAAGCGGGGACCCGATTTTATACCTCGGCCTGGTAGGTGGGTGCCCGAAACGGCGTTTCAAAGCGGATGCGGAAGTGCCCCAACACTTCCACCGCGGGGCCCTTAGCACTGGTTACCAAGCTGCAGTGCCTTTTTTTCTCTTCCTGGCTCCAGCCTGAGAAGGATGCCAGCATTTAAAATTGGGTGAATATGCCTCCCAGGCCACCTTCCCGTCGTACTCAGCTGCTTACGATTATCAGATGTGCTGGAGGCGACGGGGGGCTGCGGTTGTGGAGAACGCGTGCCGTGAACTAACACGCCCGGGGGGGGAAGAAGGGTGAGGGAAGTCCAACGAGGGCGGGTTTGACCGGGTCCGCGTTTGCCGCCACCTATACCCAAGGGAGCGGTTCTGATGGGTCCCCATCCTTCTGGTGTGAACACTGCGCATCCGACACCGATGCTGCGAGGCCCGGGGAGTTTCCTGCCACAACCCCATGCAGACCCCAGTAAATCTGACAACTCTGGCAATCTGTTCCAGACCTCGTATGCCTTCTCTGATTTGCAACGTTACTACCTCGTGAAGCCGCCTTTACGCTTTCACTTCCTCCATCAGGCCCTGAACCCGCCCTTCAGAGATGCAACCTCTTCTCATCAGTTCACTCTTCACACTGTTGAGGCCTTGTCGATGTACTGCTGAGTTCGCCATCTTCAAAGATGCAGATTGCTCTTGTAGCACCTCAACCAAATTGGCAGAAACAGTTCCTCTGGCCTTCCTTGCCGCATCTCAACGAGATTGGTGGCTCTTGCTCGTCACGTGCCCTCTCGTGCCTGCTCTTCTGCCCTTGTTCCACGTTCCTCCTCATACCGGCCAGCATGGCAGTGAAATCAGGTCCAAATCTGGCTAGGCTCACCTCACTCGTGCATGCCTCAGTCATAGCCTCCTATCCCTAATGGATGCCGCCATCTTTGGAACGACATGATCATCGGCGATCTCCTGATCAAATATTCTACAAATCCCCACTCCTTGAACAATTTGTTACGCCGACCGCCTCGTCTCTCTGGCTACAACACAAGGCAGGCAGGCAGACGGCGTGTTATCCACAGGGCTCGTGAAACACTGAAAAACAGTTCCAAGAGGGCACCGAGCACACAGCATCCCAGAACACCACGAGGGGAAACCGCCCAAGTGGCGAGGCGGGCACGAAAATAAAAACCAAAATGACGGTCTTTCCTTTATTACACAAGTTATTTACACGTCACACTTTCTATAGGCACAATACAGGGGGAAGGAAAAACCAGCATGTCACATGCCATGCTACAGACTTATAACACGGGCAACACAAGTTTATCAGGTCACAAGGGCACACACGAGGTCTTTCACAAGAGCAGACCCAACTCCGTCTCCCTTGGATGTTCCTCCGCTCTCCGCTCACAGTAGTTGTGCGTCATGTTGCCCAGGGTCCCTTCACGTTAAAACACATGCCCACAAAAAAAAGGTCTCCTTTCATGTTAACACCATGTTTCGCACAGAGCCAAAGACCCACTGGATAGCAATACATTTAGAGGGTAAAAATTTAGCTTTGATTAGTTGTGGCGAAACGAAACCTTTCTGTAGTCTCTCAGCAACATTCCCAGAAGCAATGCAAAGATTATTGGTCGCTTTTTAGAGGAATTTCTATATGGTTGACGATGCACTGATAAAAACCGTTAATAGTGATAATGAGGGGGTAGAATAAATGAAGAAGTAAATTAACCACTTCTATAAAATGAATAACACGAAACATATTTTTTCGACAATGACAGCAGAATACAGCTACAAAATGATCCATGGAGTTTACGTCAATCTTTTACAACTAAAACGTATATTTCAAAAATAAAGCGCTTCTATAATTAGACAAAATATAGACACATACGAAGCAAATATTTTATATTTATCTAACTCTACAAAAAGAATGCTCTTTCATATCCTGACATCCTGTCAATCTGCGACATGAACAATCGAGTCACACATTTTTGTCTGGAATCAGCATCATGTACAATCTTGCGAAATATTTTAAGGTTTTCGCTTATTGCCACTTAGGAGGATGGAACAACGTCATGATCCTGTTCCGTTTGGAAGGGGGGGGTGAACTTTGCCTTACATGTCTTCAATTATTTACAGTAAAGCAGATATTCATTGTGAGAAGTTTAAATAGTCCTGATGATTCTGACTCGTAAATTCAAGTAGACGGTATCTTCACATCTGACATATATCATCAGTTCCTGTTCCGAACGTGGAGGGAGAAAACACAAAAATATCAGATGTTATAATTTGGTGTCCTTCATTGTTTATCTAATCCAAATCTCTCACTATATTTCGAATACAAGAAGCCTAG